>NW_022196893.1:24177180-24198592 GCF_008632895.1 Mastomys coucha
ACACACACACACACTTTTATTAGAGACTCATTTCCTTGAGGCTTTCTTAACCAACCTTGGAGTTGCTTCCTTCTGTACCCACACCCTCCCTCCCGTTTCCCCAGCCAGAGACCGTCTTCACTTCATATCACTTGTATCCTGCTATCCCCTCCCCACCCTCTGGTGCCTTTATATTTTCCTGGTTTCTGCAGTTCTCCATGCTGTATCCTTACACTTGAGGATTGGAAGCTTGGAGCCTCAGATGAGAACATGTGATGCTTGTCTCTATCCCACCCAATATGACCTTTTCCAGTTCCTGCCATTTCCCCACAAATTTCAAGCATTCCACTGTGCTGAGGAACACTTCCGCTACTTATCCGCTGACATTGAGGCTATTTCCACCTCCTGGCTATTACCAACAGTGCAGCAATGAACACGGCTGAGCAAGGATCTACAGGGTACGATGTCGAATCCTTGGGGCATATGCTTAGGAATGGGACAGCCAGGTCAGAGAGTAATTTGTTCTTAGTTCAGAACTTTTGAGGATTCCCCATGCTGATTTCTTCAGTGGCTGCACACGTGTATTCTGAACAAAAGTGAGGGGTTTTCTTCACAGCATTGCTACCATTTGTTGCAAGTTATTTTGCTAATCGTAGTCATTCTCACTGGGGTGAGAGAAATCTCAGTTGTTTTAACTTGCATTTCCTTAATTGCTAAGGATGATGAACACTGACATATTTCTAGGTCATTTTTATTTCTTGAGAACTCCTTAGATTCATAACCCATTTTTTTATTAGATATTTTATTTACATTTCACATGATATCCCCTTTTCCGGTTTCCCCTCCAAAAAAAAAAACAAAACAAAAAACAAAAACAAAACCCTATCCCCTACCCCAGCTGTAAATTGTTGGCTTTAATTCCTGGGCAACTAAAGAGGGGGCAGCAAGATGGCTCAGCAGGTTATGGCCCTTATCACTGTACCCAACAGCCCGAATTGGAGCTCTGAGACCACAGGGCGGAAAGAATACTAATTCTTTTTTTTTTTTTAATTTCAACAGGTATTTCATAGTTTATAAAGCAATTAAAGTGTGATATTACTAATATTTTCATCACAATTTCATCACAAATTTATTTTTAATTTACTTTATAGATTTTGTTTGCCCGCATGTCTTGTCTGTGCATCACATGAGTGCAATAATCATCAAGGACAGAAGAGGGTGTCGGATCTCAAGAAACCATAGTCACAAACGGTGAGCCACCACGTAGATGCTGGGAATCAAACACAGGTCCTCTGGAAGAGCAGTCATCTCTTCAGTCCCTTCATCACCCATCTTAAGGAACTTTTAAAGTCTTAACAGAAGCCATCATCAACTCAACAACCTCCCAAGGCTACTACACTGTGACACCCCGGAAAGCAGCCGTATAAAAAAACACACAAGGCTGGAGGCTTGCATCAGGCATTAATAGACTGGCTAAAACAAAATCAGTCCCTGGCAGTCAGGGTCCTCTTCTCTAGGCTTGGCATTTAGCATTCCCTTAAAATTATAACAAGTGCCCACCAGCCAAATAAAAGACAGTGTGCCCACCAGCAGCAACTTCCCAAACCCTTGCCTCCTACCCTAGCCACTTCACCCAGACCTCACATGCTGGTTGCTCTCAGTGGCTGTTCCTCTTCGAAAGGAAGCCATTTTTAAATCTAGGGGCAAAGCTACATGATCTTAAGCCAATCAGGTGAGCTTCATTCCTTTTGAAAAATGTTTTTAAAAAAATTGTTATAACTCTCCGACCACGTGAAAGCTCCCTCTAATTGCCATCTGTCACCTGGAGCCAAGTTTACAAGGTAAGTGACCAGGGACACAAGGTGCTGAGGCTCCTGACGTTTCCAGCTGCTGAATTAGCCAATTCGGGCTTAGCCCTTGAGAGACTTCGTTACCAAGCAGCTCAACCTAAAGACTGTAAAACTGTTGCTTTCATTTATTTTTCCTTCGGTGCTGGAGACTGAGCATCTAGTTTTCTTTATACTATGTGCATATGTGTATACCCACAGTACATATGTCTCTGCACATTTGCAAACCCCCCCCCCCATAGGCTCATGTTGAGTGCCTTCCTCTGCCATGGTACACTGTTCTGAGATGAGATCTCACTGTGTAGCCCTAGCTGGCTTGGAATTACACAGACCAGATTGGCATCAAACTCAGAGACCCACTTACCTCTGTATCCCAAGTCCTGGAATTAAAGGTGTGCGCCACCACATCCGGGCTTTTAAGATAGTCTCTCTGAACCCAGAGTTCACTGGCTAGACTAGCTTGCCAGCAAGCTCTACCTGTAACCTTCAGCAGCACTAGGGTTATAGGTGTGCATCAGCATGCCTGGCAGCAATAATGCGCTAGGATCCTAATTCAGGAATGGAACAGAGGTTCTCTGCAAGAGCACCAACTGCTCTTACCTGTTAAGCCGTCCTTTCAGCCTGTAAACTAGTTTTGCCTAGTAAAAAATTAAGACACATGAGGAAATCCAACATTTATTGAGTACATATTTAGTAACAGCAATCAAGTTTCTCAAGAAACACCTGAGCTGAGCCGTCCAGAACAGAACAAGGCATCTTCCAATACTGGTAGGCTAGACCCCGAGGCTACACTTTTATACTCCCCGTTAAGAATTCTCAAGATACACAAGTGACTTAAAGATACCCCATTATTATAAAACCAAACCATTTTAAGGTAAAAGAAGTTCTGAGGCAGTACTGTCTACACAGCATGGCTCATCACGACACCTTCCTGCAGCTTCAGACAGCTGTGCTCCGCACAGTAACAGACTCAAGCAAATGCTTGGCAAAAATGAACACTTGCAGCCTGTTCCAGGTTCTCATTTCCACCTCACAGACCTTCTGATACAGAGCTCATCAAATTCCTCTGACCCAGCTCTCACGTATCGATGAATTCATGTAATAAAGGCATGTTCTGCTGAACTCTGAATAGGCACAGTCCAGAACAAGGCCACAAGCTGTGGGTTATTTTATAACATTTCAGTATTCCCTGAAGAGATTTTATACAAAAGCTGAAAATAGCTATTATAGTATTTTTACTTTTAAAAAGTCCACTTGCAACAGTTCAAATAGTAGTACCCCACTGAACTACCACAGTGAAACAATTTACTTTTTAAATGACATATAAGATGTCACCATCTCTTAATGAACTTCTAGAAGGAGCGGACATGGTGTGCCACATACGTGAAGATGCTCTAATAGTCATACTGCATATGTAATCTACACAGGTCAAAGGTCCCAATCAATTCTCAAGGTTGATAGTAAAATGTCTAGTTCACAGTATTATTGAGGGAAACTCCCTACAAAGCTCCTGGCTGAAACATAAATTTATAGAAGTCTAAGGAAATCCCAGGAGATCCTTGTAATGATTAGCTAGGATGAGGTGACAAGCTCTCAGAAGTAAACCTGACACTGCTGTGTAATCAACTGTAGATGGCCCAGGCCAATCTAGGATGACACACTGTCTCATGATTTTCTAAGTACTACAAATTTGACTAACATACACTGCTAGAGGCTTTTTTGGTTTTCTGGGGTTTTTGTTTTTTTGGTTTTGTTTCTGTTTTTTTGTTTGTTTGTTTGTTTTGTGTTTGTGTGGTTTTTTGAGACACGAGCTCAGCAAAGGCCACACACTGGCCTTGCATGCACCTCCCCTTCCCAAGTACTAGGTAACAGTCATGTGCCACCATGCCCAGGTCTGATCCTTGTAACAGCTTTTAGACATCTGTCTTACATCTATAGAACTCAGAGTTGCTTTTTTTTAAAAATCTTATCTTCAATGAATTAAAAAACTTACAAACATTAGAAGAAGTTAGGCAGGCTTTAGAAGAAAGAAAGAAGGGCTGCTTGGCCACGGAGGACAGATGAGCACTGCGAAACACGGCAGTTGGCTCAGCCTCCCGCCACTGAATATTAAACTGCAGTAAGGCGATTATTACTTTAAGACACTTGAAATTATACTTACTAAATGGATAGCTGGCCCCACACCTAACATATTGCACACTCTATTTTTCTTCTCTATTCCAAAAAACCAAAAGCATTTTTAAGACGACAGTTCAACCGTCTTTCTAAAAACACCTCAAAGAGGTTGGCTGTGCTTGCGCTATTTAATATAAGCAACTGAAAAGGACAATGAGTAGTTTTTAATTTTTTTAGGTGTATGTATGTGTTGCCTGTGTGTATTTATGTGGACCACATGTGTGTCTGGTGCCCACAGAGGTTAGAGGGTGTTGGATCTCTGGAATTGGAGTTACAGGTAGTTGTGGACCACCATGTGGGTGCTGGGACCGAGTGCTCATAATCACTGAGCCAGCTCTCTGTCCTGACGGTGAATAATACTCTTTAAAGTTTTGCTTTTACTGTTTCTACTATCTCCTGTCCTCCTGAATCTACTGACAACAGTTCAGTAGAAAGTATCCCCGCAGAGGAATAAGTAGATGTACCCACTGTCCCAGCCACCATTCCAGGCAACGCCACAAGCCAAGGATTATTTTATAACATTTCAGTACTTCCTGAGGAGATTTTTGTATAAAAGTTGGAAATAGCTATTAGACTTTACAACAACAAACGGCCATACTGGCTCTTATTAACAGTACTAGGGAAAACCCATAGGAGATTTAGACATTACAATGCAGTTCCCTTCACATAGACTTCCTCTGGAGAAGCTAAAGGACATCAAAATAGAAAGTATGTGTTTCCACAGGGAAGGGAAAAAAAAAAGACAACTACCACTAAGTGCCCAGTGAGCCAGGAACACGCCTAGTATCGATGACTCTAACAAGCCATGGGCTCCAGGCAGCGCAAGGCAAGCGCTGACCTAGGCAGGGACCCCATGTTTCCTCCACATGCACCTCTCCGTCTCCCCACTATCCTTCCATCTTTCTTTCACTCCACCTTCTGCCATTCTTTTAACCCTCTCTCTCCCTCTTTAACTACTCATTTGCATCCTCCTTTCTTCTCTACTTCCTCTTCCTTAAATTAACCTGTTCCTTCCACATACAATCAACAAATCTACACTGGAGAACTCAAAAAGCTCCCAGCTCAGGAGGCAGCCCATGGTAAAACCGGGCTCCATCAACAGTGGTAGGGCTGAGGAGCCACATGCGCTCCTCCAGTCACCTCATCCAGGCCTCACCTCTCTGGCACTGTAGTCAGCACACCTCCCAAGCCCACAAAGAAGGAAATCCAGGCCAGTCCCCATCTGTTCTCGTCATTACACTGACAAGCATGGCATAGCTCCTCTTCATAAAGGAAAACTGCATTTCCTTAAAACAGACTTTCTAAAGGTTTTTCCTAATTCCTTTCATATGAATGAAGTCTGGTGCATTTTAAAATCCTTTCTCTAAACAGCCTCAAGTAATCACAGTGGAGCGCATGGGGCTGAGTCTTCAGCTACTGAGAAGACAGCATCTGAAGGAACTTGCTCATATGAATCCCTCTCACCAATAACCCCAACTGTTCCTTTATCCAAATATGGCACTTATAATTCAGCACCTCTACCAATAACTTCAACCTTAAAAATAGCATAATAATTTCCAGTGCTTCCTAAACTTAACTGATAGGGAAACCTTCTGAGGAACTCATTTAAAGCAGAGTCATCGTGTCCCACTCGTATTTAAGACAAGCAGGGATATGGGTTTAAGGACTGGTGATGAGATGGAACCAAAGGCCAGCTGCTGCTTTTGCTGGGGATGATGTAGTTGCTATAGTTACTTGAAAGTACCGAAGCCATCACTGCAGGGATATGGAATGATGCCTGAGACTTTAATATAGGAAAGGAATAAATGAAGTAAATGTGGCAAGACCCTGACCAGTGACAGACATGACCAGTGAGAGCCGCTGCATGAGGCTCTAATATCCTTCTCATCTTCTATTATTTTCTGTACTGTTGGGCCTTGAACACATGAAGCAAGCACTCTGAATATTGAGGTATAGCCCTACTCTACTTTGATGTAATTTTTAATCTCTTCATTTAAAACATGTCTTAAAGACTCCTTCCTAGATGCAGTATATATATATATATATATATATATATATATATGTGGGCCACCTGTTTTGGGCAAGCACCCCTCACATCATTAGCCAAAGGATAAGGTTCCACCCCGTGTTTCCCCCTAACAAGCTAAACTGAACACAGTCCACAAGATCTTACTTTACGATGGCATTCTGGCAAGGAATCATGGCTGCCACTCCCTCAGCCTATCTGAACACTGAGCTAGTTAGCAATTCCTCTCCTGGCAGATACTTTCGATGGTGGTTTAAACCTTCTCAGTCCGTCTCTGGCTGAACTACAGAAGTTGGAACAACTGTTCTGATCACTTCTTTTGGATATTCCTACAGAGGATACGAGGTCTTCACAACTGATACTGTTTGTTCCTTCATAACTTCCCTTTCTTCATGTAAGCATTAAAAATCCAAGAGAAAAAAGACAGCCCAGGACCCGGGAGCACCTGGTAGGAAGAAATCTGTGCCCCAGACCCACTCAGAATACATTAGGTGTCCAGGCAAGATGAGCAAGGAGCAATGTTTCTCATCTTCCAGACTTTAAAAAGGCAACTGTCTTCAATGGTGTTCAAAATAAGAAATGCACATTTACCCAAATCAAAACGACTTTTTCTACAGCTAGATATAAAAATCTTCTTTCTCCACATCTGTCTAATCTAAAGTAAGGCTCTGCATCTGCCTCTTCAAAAGGATCCTGGAAATGTGCCTTGAGGTAGAAGGAGAGTCTGAATGGACCACTGTTAATCTCCCAGGCTTATGTATTTGGTCCGTGACATTTTCCACCATCCTGTTAGTGTTGCGCTTAGGTTCTTACTTTATTCTCAGCATAATATATTTTGCTTCCAGAATGCCCAGTAAAGCTGAAATTTTTCACTTAAAGTGATTTTTAAAATGTCCCCAAATATCTTAGAGCTTAGGTTTGGCAAGACAGTTTAATACATACAAAATGAACACACTTCATTTGTCAACACACACACACACAGACAAACGCACACGCATTCACACACACACACACACACACTCATACACACAATGCCTCCTTTAAGTTTTCACTATTTTCTCCTTTTTCATACAGCTAATTTTTAAATGTGCAGCTTACTTAAAATCTACAAATAATCTCAAACATGATTGTCACCAAATATTGTAGAGCAGAGATGAAATGTATGCGGGTACATAGATTGTCAATGGTTACATTGGTTACATCACATTTCTTAAGAAACAGAACCTTTCTGCTCCTGTAAACTTTTTCTCACACTTTAAAGTGAGGTTAGTGCTGACATAAATTATTGCTACACTCACAGCTTGAATGTCTCCACTATGTTCGAGGTACATTTTCTCCATCCATCCTCCCAGTCCTTCCTTACTTGATTAAGAGCCAACCCAGCTCACAGCCCACACTGTCCAATGCTTTCATTAACGCTGGAATGACACCAAGTAACACTACAAAATATCAGAGATCAAAGTGTCTTCTTACTGGAGCACAAGGGTTTAGGCTTATCCTTCATGGCATGAATAGACTGCTCTTTCATTCTTCCAGAGAGGGTTGTTCTGGAGACAGAAATGTCTCCCTAAATCCTTTTCCAATACTATTCCTTCACATCTCCTGAGGCGCTGCTGTTTCATCCATTTACTTCAGTCGCGAAGAATCACCTTTCCTTCGGTGGAGTGTCATAACGGTTTCTTATGCTCTTTGTCAACTGCTTGATAAACAGTTTGTACGTTTTTCCACAGTACGTGTGAACTGTCTTCTGTAATTCCAGTTCTAAAGGTTTTAGTAAGGAACGGACGGAATCATCCTCAAGAGAACACTAGAGAAGAAATATAACAGGCAACAATACATACAAACATTTAATTATTTTCCAAATAAGTTCTTCAGTCAGTTAAATATTAACAACTTTCACTTGCTATTTGCCATGAAGTACACTTAGCCAGTGCTGTCACTGAATTAAACATGACTATTAGAAAAGGGGCGAGAGCAAATCTCTCAAGACTGGGAGGCTTCGGAGAGAGGCAATGCGAGGGCCGCCCAAGCCAAGGGAAGAACATATTCAAGAGCAGAAAAGATGCAGGGATGCTGAGGGCGGTGGTGCACGCCTTTAGTCCCAACACTCAGGAGGCAGAGGCAGGAGGAGCTCTGAGATTCCAAGGCTAGCCTGATCTACATAGTGAGTTTCAGGACAGCCAAGGCTACACAGAGAAACCTTGTCTCAAACAAACAAAGCAAGCAAGCAAGCAAGCAAGCAAAAGGATGCTGAGAAACTGGCATAAAACGGCTAAACTTGTTACAGGTATCTGGGAGAAACTAGTAAAAGCTAGACTCACTTAGAGAAAAGGGCATTCACTCCATCCCACTCCACCCCCCACCCACGCAATGACACTGCGGACGCTGAGTTAGCCATGAACACCATAGCCAGAGCAGGAGAGTGAAATGACTCACTTCCCAAAGAAACTCAGAGATTTACTATAGTTAGGCTCTGTGCCTCCAGAAGATCCATGTGCTCAATTGAACCCTAGATTATTCAGTGATCCTGGGAGGTGGTGGCATATTTAGGAGGGGGATCTAGTAGAGGAAGTTAAATCACTGGTGGCATTCCTTGGAGGGGAACTGGAAAGGTAACTTACTCCTGTTCCTTCTCTTGCTTCCTCTGCTATCTGCTCTCATGTCATGTTTTACCACAGCAATGGGACCAGGTGACTATGGACTGAAATTTCTGAAACTGAGCAAAAGAACAAATCTCCCTACACATAAACATGACAGACTCAAGCATTTCTTAATATAAAGGGAAGTTGGTTGCCATACTGCACAAAAGGATCCAATAGATACATATGAGAGTGGCTAAGTACCGCACTCTTCAGAGGGCTCTATATAGCGCATGACTGTCTAGGAGGTAAGTAAGCCAGAGAACATCAATTAAATGCTGATGGGATATTCTTGGCCACCTTCTGCCTGTAATGTAGAACATATAGATATCTGAGATAAGACGAACTGAGATTATCCCTGAGGGTTACAGCACACCACGGGGAAGAAAACAAAGCTTCTCCAACCAGTTGGGACTGAACTAGAAGCTACCTCCCTGCTGGCTTGCTTTAGTATGCCTGGCAGATACTATGCAGACTGACGGGAAGAAACCAGTTGGAGCAATTCTCAGAGACTTCATAAATGGTTACGGTGCTGAGAATAAGTGTTGTTGAATGCTCATCACTAAATGAGCCATGTCACAAAAGGAGGGTGTGGGGATATCAAGATCTGGATCGTTGTGGAACACTGTCCTCCAGCCATGATAGGGCTGTACCACAAAGTCTCAGTGGCTCTGATTACCTACATGAGGCAAGACTGAGCAGAGCACCAGTGTCATGGAGGGATGGAGTTATGAGGTGGCACCGCTCCTTAAGGAGTTAAGAGGCAATTAATGGTTCTTAAACATGGACGCTCTCTTTCCTACAGGTCTACACTTTCTTCAGTAGTGTGCCCACTGGTAAAATGTAAGGAAGGAGAGAGGAAGAGAGGATGGAATGGTAGGTGGGTGAGAGGGAGGGAGGGAGGGAGGGAAAGGACATGGAAGTAGAGGGACTACCTGGATAGAGGAAGGGGTCAGAAGGACACCATGAGAGGGGAAAGGGGAATACAGTAAAGTGCACATGTGGGAATGCCCTCACCCTGTCATGATATATAATGTGTGTGTGTGTGTGTATAATGTTATATATTATTATATATGCTCTATATTATATATGTTCTATGTGTGCTAACTGCACTGTTTAGAAGAGGTGAGCTAACAGTGACCTAGGCTGAGAAAAGCATGACAATGATACCTTCGTCTAGTAGTCCTGTAAACAAGAGAGAGGAAGCCAAAGCTCTGCCTACAACAGTGGTAGTGAAGCCGAAAGGGAAGGGGCATGTGTGCTTCCAGCCAAATCAGAAACACCTTCAGCATCAACACTACTTGAAGGAAGTATAACCTTGGAGGGTAAGTCCCCCAAAGTCTAGAGTGGTTCTACGTGGGTCCCAGATGTGAACTGTGGGCGCAACCTCACAACTCTAAGAGGAAACTACACACCTGTAAGCTAGCAGGGAGCTTTGCGGTTTACTATCAAAGGAGCTTAGGAACACGCACAGATTCACCTGAGCTTAAACATCGGTACAATGGTTAATAAATACCATTAATCTCAATGAGAAAAGAATTGCAGTTCTTAGGTGTCAAGAAGATAGTATCTATAATTCAGGTTCAATATGCAGAGAGAGAGAACCTGTGACAAACCATGAAGCCAGATCTTGGGAGCTGGTGACTTTACAATAAACGATAGGAAATTCTTTACATTATATTTACTGTATCATCCTCATGGTACAGTATGTTTAGAGTGAAAACTTGGCGGGAGCAAACCTTACATTTCTTAGTGCTTCGTACACAGCTCTAAACGCTGGCTGCTTGTCGTCATGGTAAACCCCTCTGTTTCCATGAAGAATAAAGACTCCTTCTTCTTCTGCTTCGCGGCAGTTGCTTCCATATATACAGTGATCTGGTCGGTAATTCCATTGACAGGGAAAAACAAAAAGGCTCTCTACAAGGAAGGAAAGCCAACAACAGGAAAGCGATAAAGCACACGATGCCTTTTCAGAATCAACACTTGTAAACGTTATCACTTAAAAGACTATAGATGGTATTTAGATTTCTCCCAACCAAATCAATATTCAAGTCTTACTGAAGATATAGACAGCCATTAATATAAGCAAAAATCGAGCCTATGTGTTTCCTATGGTACAAAGGATTGAACTGAGGACACTGTCTCTGCTAAGCAAGTACCTACCACTGAGCTAACCCCAGACCATTGTTTCTGCTTTCTGATTTTCAGTCTGTGATTGATTTTACAAATGTAAAGAATTAAAGGAATTTAGATTACCTGGATTATGAAAAAACATGATATTTAACAGATCTTGATCACCCCACGTGATGTTTAGTTTGTATTTTTTAAGCAATGGCATAAGTATGTCTCCCCACTGTAGCCGCGCAGTTGTCATATCGTTCTGTTGATAAAAGCATTGGAAAGTTTTAGCATTCTTCCCTTAGAACCCATTCTTCTCTTAGACATTACAAAGCCCAAAGAGAACGGAAAGCCCCTTAGTTACAAAACCATGTGTCCTGTACAACCCTCCATGTGAGGAGGCTCTGGTCAAGGAGGGAAGGCCACACTGATGGGGAGACAGGGACTGAGCTAATGAGGCAGACAAAAGACCGGCACAGAGCAGCATGGTAGCTCACCTGTCCATGTTAAAGTAAGAACTGTGAAAAGTGGTTCCTTGTTTTGTTTTCTGTGACCAGGTTCTACTGTAGTCTGGGGCTACCCTCATACTGACGATCTTCCTGTGTCTGTCTCTGGGAAGCCAGATTACACACTGTACCGCCATAGCCATCTTTGCAGTTCATGGCTTGGCATGGCTGTGCTGCTGTGGATGTCACTGCAGATGTCCCTGGCTCCCTATGGGTATGAACAGAGGTTTGTCCACACCATCCCAGGAAAAACCACCGAGCAGCCAACCTTTCACTGAGACTCCTGTGGTGTATTGCTCTCAGATTGTGGGGACTAGAGTACCACTAATACACAAGATTCATCACTTTTTGTTGTTCTTTATTTCCCACCCTCTACAAACTTACTTTTGTGAAGCTTCTTACTTTTCTTTTTTCTCTTTTTATACACAGTCTTATGTAACCCAGGCTGGCTTCGAACTCATGGCTGAAGAGCAGCTCTTGCTCCTCTCTGCCTCCCAAATGCTGGCGAAGCATACTGCTTATTAGCGTTAAAACTTGAATTGTATGTATTTTATTTATTAATTTCCAATAATTTTCTTTAAACTTCCAAAATAACAGTGATCTTGACAGGGGGAAAAAAAAAATCACATGCCAGACATTGTTCTGGGTACTTCTTACCAGTTCAACCCCAACTCTAACATAAACACACAGATATTAAACATGAGTCCATTTTAAGGACACATTCTGCATCATAAAATATGTGTGTATCTATGTGTGTATACATGTTCATGAGTGCACATATATATATATGTGTGTGCACATATATATGTATACACATATGTAACATATATACATACACAAGGATAAGAATCTTAATTCTGGGCCAGGCAGTGGTGGCTCATGCCTTTAATCCCAGCACTTGGGAGGCAGGAGGCAGACTTCTGAGTTCAAGGCCAGCCTGGTCTATAGAGTGAGTTCCAGGACAGTCAGGGCTACAAAGAGAAACCCTGTCTTGAAAAACCAAAAAAAAAAAAAAAAAAGAATCTTAATTCTGATCCCCAGTACCAATGTACAAAAGCAATTCTCCAGCATGTAACCAGTGCTGGGCAGAGGGCAAGGAGCAGGGGGCAGGGAACAGGAAGATCACTCAGCTTGCCAGCCAGCCACTTTAGCTAGTTCAGTGAGGGATCCTGACTCAGGGATAAGATGGAGAATGAGAGAGGAGCAGGACACCTGCTGTCCTAAAGCTGTCCTCTAAGCTAGAGGGCTTCCTCTTCCTCAGAGTACTGTGACTATGTGCATCAGACCACCAGCATCAGCCTTGTCAATGGTCCATGTCCCTCACAGAAGCAGGAGGAGGACGGTCATGAGCCCCTTAGCTGAGACTTCCTCTGCCAGCTCCCTCCCTTCTGAGCCATTTACATGTAATTCTGTCCTGACTGCACCCAACCTTGTGGAAGGCTAACCGAAGGTGGGATCCCACACATGGAGCTAGGAGGAAGTTGTCATCTATGCTGGAAGGAGACTTTCTAGTGCTACAACTATTATTAGGAGCCATCTACTCTCTGGTAAAACAAAACTGAACAAAACAAACCTTCTACCACTATGCTCCATAAGCAAGCTAAATAAACTCTGGTTCCCTAAGCTGGACTGACACCATTGTGCTATGGCCTGTCATCAGAGTAGACATCTACCCCCCCCAAAAAAGTTCCCAAAACAACAAGAGATAAAGCTTGTACCCATTAGGTAGGAAAAAAAAAAACTAATCAAAATGCCTTCCACATATGGCACAGCTGTTCTTCTAATAAATAAGAAATGTTAAGTAAGCTTTCATAACTTTCTAAGAAATAGGAAAGGTCTTAGTATGATCGTGCATGCCTGTAATCCCAGTACTTGGGAAGCCGAGGCAGGAAGATTACTGGGAGTCTGAAGCCACCCCTGAGCCACATATGGCCATAAAGAGGCCCTGTCTCAAAAAAGAAAAAGGACTGGAGCCAGGTGGGCCATTAAAGGTGAGGCTCACGACCGGGACAGCAGAACTGGCAGGGTGAGGTGCTGGGTGGTGTGCTTGTCACACAGTGCAGATGCCAGCCCTCAGATCCTCAGGAGGTCGGTAAAGCCAGGCAGGTATGGCAGTTCCTCAGAGGCCGAGGACCCCTGGAGTGAGCTAGTCGAGCCATAACTGGTTAAGTGCCTCAGTTCATCAAGAGCTACTACCTCAATAAAGAGTGACTAAGGAAGGCACTCAACATCAACTTGAGGTCTTTGCATGTGCGTGCATACAGCACACATGCAGATATACAACGTGTATAACACACACATGCAATAAAACAAAGAGTCAACATTGTAAATATCATCAGGACACCAAGTGCAAGTGTACATTAACAGTTTAGACAACCGGGCATCCTGCTTATCAAGCACTAAGAGATACAAAGAATGGGGCTGGAGAGGTGGCTCAGCGGGTAAGAGCACTGACTGCCCTTCCAAAGGTCCTGAGTTCGGATCCCAGCAACCACATGGTGGCTCACAACCATCCGTAATGAGATCTGACGCCCTCTTCTGGTGTGTCTGAAGACAGCTACAGTGAATTACGCTGGAGCAAGCGGACAGGAGGGAGCAGGGCCAGCAGAGGTCCTGAGTTCAATTCCCAGCAGCCACACACATGATAGCTCATGGCCATCTGTACAGCTACAGTGTACTCATACACATAAAATAAATAAAATAAATCTTAAAAAAAAAAAGAAAGAAAGAAAATAGTTGCCATTTAAACAAAAAAGAGATACAAAGAATGAAACAGAGCTTTTACTGTTTTAATTTTTAATGCTACTATAACGTAGCAGATTGGGAGAGCACAATCATAACAGCAAGAACAGGTGTCAGCCACAAAAGTAAACAATCATGGCCTTCATTACAAACAAGTTCTCTTCAGGTTTTCCTGAACTAACCACGAGGCCACACTTACGGATCTGTAAGGAACAATCTGGGAAGTGACTGTGAGCAGAATGGCTAACGACCTAAAATTTATAATCTGTGCCCAAAGTTATTGAACAGGGGAAACCAAGGCAACGTTTGCTACAGAGACAGAAAAACTATAAAGAAAAATATACATGGGGAAATGTCCTTTAAAAATCAGTATTAGTTGTAGAGCCATCTCAGCAAGCTCCTGTGGAACAATGCTGAAGAACGACATCGGCACAGGGCCACGTCTCTATCTGGCTTAAAACCAGGAAGAAAACAGGAAAAAGGGAGGCAGGAACTTGTCAGAAAGCTGGAAGAACTTTAAGAGCAGTAAGGAATTTCAGCTATATTGTCCACTTTTAAAATCAAAGTGTTAAATTATTTCCACTTTCTTTTGTAATACTAAATTCATAATTCTACAAAGTTCAAAACGCAGTCAGTGAGAAGTCAGACAGTTCTCAGCTGATAATCTTACAGCACCATCTTCTGGCATGACGTCAGCAAACAGACTAGCAGGCAGAAGAGCAGTCCTGTGGACAGGCTGTTTTCACGTAAGAAAGCTTTAGGGCCCATGAAATGTAACCACCCAGAATGTTAGAGCAAATGAAACAAAGTGTCCACTGTTCAGCAGGAGCGGAGGCCAAGCCTCAAGGCTACTCCTGGTGTCAACTTGATTTCACCCGAAATTAACTAACACCCAAGCAAATAACACCTGGGAGGGGGTTTTCTTAATTAAACCATTTGAAGTAGGAAGACCCATTCAGTTTATGCCTGGTTCACACCTGCTGGCGGCCTATAAAAAGGACATGGACGAAGGAAGCTCTTCCTTTGCCTGCTTGCCCTCATTCTTGATAGCATGCCCACCCTTCACAGGCATTACAGCCTACCTCTTGAGGATTCCCACATGAAGACCAGCTGACATATCTTCCGGGTGCACTAAACAACTACTGGATTCTTAAGACTTTTTGTTGGTAGACAGCCACTGTTGGACTATCAGAAGCACAGCCTATAAGTCATTCTAATAATTTCTATATGTATATAGTATGTATTTAATGTAATGTTATATAATATATAAGTTCCACATATATATACATATATATACACAATGTATATATACATATTAATGAAACCATTCCTTCTATCCTCGTTCCTCTAGAGGACCCTGCAGTACATTCCTGATGGAAAGGCTGACACACAGTAGTGACAGCAGCAAGCCACCCTGACACACAGTAGTGACAGCAGCAAGCCACCCTGACACACTCAAGACAGCACCAGCACAGATGCAGTTTCACCCCAGCACTCGGGAGGCAGAGGCAGGAAGAGAGCTGCCTGGTGTACACAGAGGTTCAGAGCAGCCAGGAGCTCAAAAAAACAAAAGACAAACAACAACAAAAAACAAACAAACAAAAAAACCACAGAGAAAAAAAGAAAGGAAAAAAGAAAAAATTCTACATGGCATGAAGATATGAAGATTTAAACAAATATTATAGTAGAAACAAATAGCAACATAAATTCTGATCTGCCAGAACTCACTGAAAAGTATTTGAAAAACAAATACAATTACAAAATACAGACAGACTCTTAATTTCCCTGAGTTTAACTATTCCTAACTAGAAATAAAGACATAAGCACTGGAGGGAAAGCCTGTTTTTTTTTCCAGAAACCCATGTTTTTACTTAACTTCACCTAATACTTATTTTAAAATTTGACTCGTAGGTGTCATGCTGGACTTTGTAAGGTTGTTTGTTTGCTTAGTTAATTTGTGTACAACGCGTGTGCTGTGTTCATGTAGTCACCTGTGGACGTGTGTATGCAGTCACCCATGGGTGTGGGTATGCAGTTACCCATGGATGTGGGTATGCAATTACATGTGAGTGCAGGTATGTAGTTACCTGTGGATGTGTTCATGCAGTCACCCATGGATGTGGGTATGCAGTTACCCGTGGATGTGGGTATGCAGTCACCCATGGATGTGGGTATGCAGTTACCCGTGGATGCGGGTATGCAGTTACCCGTGGATGTGGGTATGCAGTTACACATGGATGCGGGTTGGGGGTGAGGAGAAGCAGAGGATCAGAGGATGCCCTAGAACTGAAGTTAGTTCCCAGGCAGTTCTGAGCCAAATCTGAGTACTGGGAACCACACTCAGGTTATATCAGCAACTGTTTAAGCCACTGAGCCTTCATAGGAAGGCCTAAAGCACAGGAATATTATATCACCTTCCCACTGTACAGATAAAGAAAACCCTGAGATAATCAAAATTCACCCCATTTACTGAACTCCTAAGGAGACAAAGTTAGAGCCAGACTGACAGATTCTATATCAATATAGAATCTGTATTGATAACCAAAAACCCACCCCGAATGTCACTTGAGATTCACATTCTTTATGCTATAAAATGATGATGCTTCCTGCACTGATGGTTTAGAGATGACAGTGGCTACTTGGTACAATGATAATTTACTTCATTGTGAGAAATACCATCTGATGCGACCTACTTGAATTGACCCCTACAGAATGCTATGAACCCACTTTTTTCCAATTATCCTAAATAGAAAAATTAGAAAAATTTAGTGTGAGAGAGAAAGTGTGTGTGTGTGTGTGTGTGTGTGTGTGTGTGTGTATAACATCTCACCTATGTAGCTCTAGCTGGCAAAGAGACCCTGCCCCTGCTTCCTGAGTACTGGGATTAAAGATGTGTACCACCACATCTTCAATATACGTATGTACACACAGGACATATTTATTTTTCTTTTGTTTTGCTTACAAGTAAGTGTATTTACCATGTGAGTCCCTGGTGCTCTTAGAGACCAGAAAAGGTATAAGATCCCCTGGAACTGGAGTCACAGCTGTGAGCTGCCTGCACAGATGCTAGAGACTGAATTTGAGTCCTCTGTGAGAGCAGTAGGTACAGTTAGTGACTGAGCCACCTCTCCAGCTGCACAGCTATGTGATTTTTAAAGAACGGCTTCATTTTTATTTATGTGTATGTGTGTTTGTGCCTGCAGAAGCCAGAAGAGGACCTCAGATCCCCTGGAGGGGAAGTACAGGCAGTAGTGAGCTGCCTAATGTGGATGCTAAAATCTCATCACTGTCCAGTGTAAAGTTCTTAACCACTGAACATGTCTCCAGTCCCTAGTCTGATTTAGGTCTTAAGAAAATCAAAGGCATTCAGGAGAAAGGAAAGCTCGGTAAAGCGCCTGCACCATGCGCTACCTACCTTGAAGTACTTCCCCCTCATCCGGGTCATGTTCATCAGCATCACTCCAGAGTTCACGCCCGTCCTCCCGTAGTACGGATGCCGGGCAAAGCGATTATACCATCCAATTCTGGGCTCTTCGTGTTCTGGTGCCATCGCAGCGATTTGTGTGGAATTAAATTTCTTTAGTAATGACCAAATATCATCGACAGGTCGTAAAAAAAGGATATCAGTGTCCACATACAACAGTGAGTCAACTTCTTTCAGTATTAACTAGGAGGAAAAGATTTGAATAATTAGTTACAAATATATTTAATAAAAGGATAGTAGCAGAAATTACACCTAAGTGATACACAAATTAAAAATCTTTTAAGGTAATGCTTCTGAAATTTGTCAGTTTTGAAAAATTCATAGACACTAAAATGATCATAGGTCAGGAGAAAACTGTCTTCTCGCTGAACACTACACTAACTTCTCCACTAACATGTGGGGCCTTAACACTGAGGTAAGTACAGATGGAAGGTCTCCCAAACCCATCCTGTCCACTGCACTACTTCCGTGCCCTCTATTAAGTGAAAGACAGACTGGAGCCCAGGCTATCTAGTCTGCACTAGTATTTCTACACACACTATCAACAAATCAAAACTGCACACTCAGGAAGAACAAAGGCAGAGCAAGACTTTTAAAACTAAGACTTTTTAAATCTTCAGAGTGCCTTCCACAGAGATTTTTTCAAAGATAAGTTTTCGTGTTTCCTTACAAACTTAAATAAGACATCTACAAATTTAAATTTGTTGTCTGTCCTATATATCCATATAGCTCAATGGTTAAGTTTTAAAGTAGTAAGAGTGTCCAACCTTCTGACAATTGAAATATGACATCATCCACAAAGTTCACACACTGGAGGACCATGCAATCAATTTACCAAAAGAGAAAGAATTAGTCTGGTAATGTTCTACCCAAGTTTACAACTTTGTAATGGCTACATTCAGATCTATGCCCTGTGTGCTGCAGGCTGACTGTGCTGAAACATTTTAGTTAAGCACAATAAGGACAAGACTTGATCCTCTTCCTGCTACTCTGCCAATTTTACCATTCCTGCAACAATTCTGAGCCACTGGCTCACTGGGCAGTTACGCTGAAACCCGCATTCCTCTCTCAGGCTGCTCCAGGCTAGTTTAGGAGCCAACATGGAAAATACCTGATAGTGACAGCTGAGCCAGAATGCTGAAGGCTCCCTAACTCAGAGACCACAGTTAGAAGGAGGTGAGCTGGGCTGTGCCTCCCACCAACAGAAAAGGGGTGAAAGGGAGTTATTGTTTTTTCCATTTTGCCTTTTAAAAGTCTGTGAAGAGTGCTAGGGTGCCCTGTATGATGGCTAATCTCAGTTGTCAACTTGACTGCATCTAGAATCAACTAAAACACAAGGGGTTGGGCACAGTTGTGTGGGGTGGGGAAAGGTTTCTTCACTGGATCACCTGAGGCTGATAGACTCACCTTAAATCTAAGCTCCACCTTCTGATGGGAGCCTATCTAGAAGGACATCAAATGAAGCTTTTGGTTTTGCCTGCTTGTGTTTACTCTTGCTGACAAGTTCATTTACATTGCTGCTGAGACATTACTGTAATAAAAACTAATTCTTAAGCCGGGCAGTGGTGGTGCACGCCTTTAATCCCAGCACTTGAGGCAAAGGCAGGTGGATTTCTGAGTTCGAGGCCAGCCTGGTCTACAGAGTGAGTTCCAGGACAGCTAGGGCTACACAGAGAAACCCTGTCTTGAAGAAAAAAACAAAACAAAACAAAACAAAACAAAAAAACAAACAAACAAAAAAAAAAACCACACACAAAAACCTACTACTTTGGGATTCCAATGCAGACTGAAGACCAGCTGAGACACTCAGCCTTCTTAACTGAACAACTAACTACTGGGTTCTTGGCTTTCTGTCAAGAGACAGCCATTGTTAGACTGGCCAGATCATAGCCTGTAAGGCATTCTAATAAATACACTTTGAATATACACAGACTCATCCTATCGGTTCTGTTCCTCTAGAGAATTCAGACTAATGCACCTGGTGTTTCAACAGATAGCCCAGGCTGGACTTTTAATGCACCTGGTGTTTCAACAGATAGCCCAGGCTGGACTTGAAGTTCCTGGGCTCCTCCTTCCTCGGCTTCCCAAGGAGGACCTGATCACAGAACTGAGTATTGAAACTACACCTAGCCCAAGATTTGTTTTTTCTATCAGTATTCTGTTTCTATGCCCTAACACACCATAGATTAACATTCTTAGAAGACCATGAAGACACTGATTATAGCTTCGTGGTTAAAATCAGGCCTGGTGGTATGGGCCCTATAACTCCAATTATTCAGGAGGCCGATGTAAAAGGATATTGAATTCCAGGCCAGCTAGGGCACTTTTGGGAAACTGTCTCAAAAGTAACAAGAAGGCTGTAAGTATAGCTCAGTGGTAGATGAGTTTGTCCCCAGCACTACGAAAGAAAGAAAGGAAGAAAGAAAGGAAGGAAGGAAGGAAGAGAGAAAAAAAGAAAGAAAGCATGTTTTGATTTTATTTATGCATATATTTTATGGTCCAAGTTTAACACCATCATACACAGTTGCATAGAGCCTGTGCCTTCCCAGGGTTCCTTGGGACTAGACGTATGGGTACAAGGCACATCAGTGCTTCTTTTACATCAGGAAGGGAAGCTCAGCAGGATTTATCACTGGGGAGAAAAGTATCAATTTACTTAATCTTGTTAAGAAGATAAAGTAAAGTATAACGATAACTAAAGGTTTTAAGTATGTTAGTGCTTAAAAGTCCATGTAGGACTTAGCCCAGCAGTATGCAAATGATCAGTAAGTTCAGTTCAAAACATCAGCAATTAAACTTATTAAGTACAAGTCACAGAGAAACACACAACTCCATGCTTCCCTTTCACCATGTACCACTGCTGGTAATGCATCTGTGTGACTGCCTGTCCCGTGACCACCCCATCAAACAGCAAGCTCCATGAAAATATGGAGCCTGCATCTTTCCAACGGCACATTGGAAGCACATTAAGCAGCACATTAGCGGAAAAATGACCCATGCCACATAGGAAACAGCTGTGACACCACAATAATTCGATGTAAGGCTCATATGAAGCCTGGCCTTCAATCCCAGAATTAGGAGATCAAGTGGATCTCTCTCTAAGTTCAAGACTAGACAGGTCAACACACTGTTCTCCAGATCAACTAGGACCACGAAGTGAGACCATGCCTAGAAAAAAACAATGAGGTTCATATTAAAAGCTTACAAAGTCCTCATGTGTTTTAATAGCAAAAGGAAATCTGAGAAAGGTCCTAGGATCCAAACTTTGTAAGCATAGCCTCTAAGATCACTGGTGAAGCCAACTTGACCATCAGAGTCCTAATGCGAAAGCTGGTCTTGTGAAAGCTACCACACAGGAGGCTGAGGCAGGATCACCTCAAGTTTGAGGGCAGCCTTAGCTACAGGAGACCCCACCTATCTGAAAATAAACAGAAAATTCAAACAACAGGGCCAGAGAGATGGCTCAATGGTTAAGAGTGCTTCCTGCTCTCCCAGAGGACCCAGCATCTAACTCCCATGCATCCACATCTGGCAACGCCCTCTCTGAGCTCCAAAGGCTCCCACATGTACATGCATTCCTATACATGTGTGCACATAATTAAAAACAATGAATGTTAAAGAAATACTCAAACAACAAAAATAATCGCAACTTAAATAAAATTGATATTACTTGGGTATGGTGATATATATTATTAATTTGCTCAGATACCTTGACCCTCTTAAGCAGCAACTGGAGATTCTTCCCTATAACTCATATATTTTCCAAGAACTTAGGCCTTTGTTTTGTTTGGTATTTGTTGTTTTTGAGACAGGGTTTCTCTGTTATACAGCCCTGGCTGTCCTGTATCTCTCTATGTAGCCCTGGCTGTCCTGTATCTCTCTATGTAACCCTGGCT
>NW_022196893.1:24199409-24215879 GCF_008632895.1 Mastomys coucha
TGGCTGTCCTGTATCTCTCTATGTAGACCAGGCTGTCCTGTATCTCTCTATGTAGCCCTGGCTGTCCTATAGCTCTCTATGTAGCCCTGGCTGTCCTGTATCTCTCTATGTAGCCCTGGCTGTCCTGTATCTCTCTATGTAGACCAGGCTGTCCTGTATCTCTCTATGTAGACCAGGCTGTCCTTAACTCCCAAAGAGCCTGCCTGCCTCTGTGCTGGGATTAAAGATGTGCACCACCATACCTAGCAGAACGTATGCTTCTCTACCTTGAGCATTTGCATCGCCATAAACAAATACATTTTTAAATTGAGTATACCACAAGAATTTTAAATGCCGGGACTTAGAATAACAACTGTGGGTTTTAAATTTTACATCAAATCAACTCAAACTTTCGGTATCTTTAGATTGGGGTTTGTTACCCAAGATCATCACCAAAGAGCTATAGTAAGAAATGGCTCCTCTCTGCTCTCTCCTGCCCTACGGCTGTATAGCGGATTCAGGCATCACTTAGGAAAGGGAAGGTGACCACGACAGAAATGCCATCAGGGATGCAGCAATGTGACTTCTCTGGCTGTGTGTGCAGCAGGGCCTGCAGAGCCTGAGATCTGAGTACTGCTCTTTCCCGCGGGTAAAGCAGCTCACGTTTCTCAGTGCCGAGGATCAGCTCCACCATGGCTCTAATCCAGAGCCCCTGACTTTTCAGTCTTTATTACCACTCGGACTTGTTCTACGGAAATGTTTTTTCTCGTGTTTGACATGTGTCTGTTTACTTAATGAGGCTTATATGTAATTATTCAGAAACTCTTCTGTGGTGGTTTAAACAGGAGTGGCTCCCACAGGCTCATAGACTTGAGTGCTTGGTCACCAGGGAGTCACACTATTAGGAGGTGTGGCCTTGCTGGAGTAGGCGTGTGGATGGGGGAGGCTTTAGGGTTCCCAGTGCTCAAGGCAAACCCAATGGCTATTCAGTCCTGCCGCCTGTGGATCTAGGTACAGAATTCTCATCTACCTCTCCAGCGTCTGTCTGTATGCCACCATGCTTCCCACCATGATGATAATGCACTAAACCTATGAGCCAGCCCCAGTTAAATGTTTATCACTGTAAGAACTACTATGCTAATGTTGTCTCTTTACAGCAATAGAAATCCTGACTAACACATGTTCTGTGTAAAATTAAGTTTCAAATTTAAGAAAGAGAAAGAAGCGAAACACTGAGAAGGACAACGACTCACCGGCAAGAACAGCCTCTGGGAAGCACAGGGCTTAAAGAGCTTCTTCCACTCCACGGCACTGTCGCTGGGGAAGGTGATGGGGTACAGGCTATAGTTAAACCTCGGTAGAAAGGACCAGCTGTCAAGCTAAAAGCATAAGAAGGAATTAACGTTAAAAACATAAGCCAATTTAGATTTGTTTTATCTTCAACCTTCTCTATAACATCATAAACCAATAGCTACAAAACAAAAATGCTGAAACTTAAAACCACATTTATGTTACACAGTTGGAAGATTCTTTTCCATCACTTTCTTCATTTTTATTTCCAATCTAAGAATCATAATGATAAACTACAAGCACTGTTCCATCAGGATCTATGGCACAGTGGCTTGTTTAAGTCAGTGTTCAGGCCACTGAGATTTGATCAGTCCAGGAAACTAAGAACGAGAGTGTGAGTTCAGAGCCCAGCACAGCGCTCAGTAGATGGGGAAACGGGACACTTGCTCAGTGTTCAGCCTATCCAGTCACTTCCCGGCTACCCCAGAAATCTCATCTTAAAACAGAAGGCTGAGCACATACAGGTGCTTCCTGCTAGGCCCAGCAGCCCAAATTTGATCTCCCTTAATCTCACCCATATGATTTTCTCATAAGCAGATTAAATTCAGGAAAATTAGCTTATAACCATAGTATATATGATAAAATATTTATATTAAGTGCCAAAGTAATATAGCACCAGTTGAGTCCACTTATGTAAAGTTTAAACATATACTGGTATTCCTAATACACTATTCTTATAAATACATATCCAGTACCAATTTTTAAAAACTATTAAGGACTCAATTTAAAAGAAAATCTACAATGAATACTACTCCTTAGCATTCCAAACTCACTTCAAAACACTGCCTTGGTCCAGATTCAGTTAAACATAATTTATCATTGTTGCTTCCCAAAGGGTTTATGCTACTTCAGCTGTGTAAACTGAGGAATGCGCCTCCAGAGGCAAGCCTCAACCTGAAGCTCCTGCCTCAGCTGGTGATGAAATGGATTGAGGAGCACTTGCCGACATGACTAGGCTTTAGAGTTTCTGGTTCAAATTACCCAGAGCGCACAGAAATGACTAGGGGAGGTGAGGGCTAGCTTCATCTGCAGCAGGCAGATGAAGTGTCTCCTCAGTCACAGCTGTGGTCAGGTACTCTTCAAAGCACAAGCATCTTCCCACCTAGTTTAAAAATGCTTTTGTTAGCAGGGCAGTGGTGGCACACGCCTTTAATCCCTGCACCTGGGAGGCAGAGGCAGGTGGATTTTTGAGTTAGAGGCCAGCCTGGTCTACAGAGTGAGTTCCAAGACAAACAGGGCTACACAGAGAAACCTTTTCTAGAAAAAAAATGAAAAATAAAATAAAAGTGGAAGACTGTCACGGTATGTTGCAACAACAGGCCCTGAAGAAAAGAAGTGTGTCCCTTCTCCACTCTTTCTTCTCCTCATACTGGAGACAATATGGTTGTGATGGCTGGAGCTGAACGGCTGAGTCCTGTCATGAAAATGGCTCTTTACAGATGAAAACCCATGACGCGGCACTTTCCGCCTATTTCTATCTTACTTCTCAGTCCAAACGCTCTGGACAGAGGAAGTAAATAAACTCTTCATTCTTGGCAGGACGTAGGTGGCCTGCTCCTGTTCACAAACCAGTCTTCCAGTACACTGTCCCTGGACTCCCAGAAAACAAGCTCTAGAGAGAGCATTGCTGAAGGACAGTTCTAGCCGAGCAGACTAATGGTCAGTCAGCTCTGTGTAGTGTTCACTGAGTGCCAAGTACTTACTCTGTCTTTAAAGCTATTGTGCAGTTGGTCTTCAGCAAAAATGTGGACGTGCAGTGGCTTGATGCTGAAGATCAGAGCTGACTTCAACATAGTCACAGTTTCTTCCAGTCTCTCACCACAGGCAACGACAGCAAGGTGCATTTTCTCCTCGGGCCTTGTCTTCAGAGTGTACCTAACAACAAAGAGGAGCATTCCCGACAGGTCAGCTTGTACTTACCTCTAAATGGCATCTGATTGTGTTTAAATGCAGAAGTTTACAACTTCTCTTTTAAAATGCAAAAGAAACATCAAGCTACAGAACAGTCCAGGGCTAGCCCAATCACCACGCATGGCTGTCCCCTTTCTCCAGGTCTCCACAGCTGGCACTCCTCGAAGCAAGCCTCCACAACCCCCAATTTTTTTTCTTTTTAATTAAAACTTCTAATTCCATTTAAAACCCCTCCACATGCCTTCTTCAACCTGCAATCGGACCCTATAAAGCATGTAATCTACGATTTCATCCATAAATATTTCAATATTTCATCTTAAGCCATGCCAATTACAAGAAATGTGTTCATGTAACTCTGTTCAGTGGCACCACTCAGCTGTACTCACCAAATACCAAGATGGATAAACATTTCTGACAGGCCCTTACGCATCAGTGTCTTTTGGGAAGGAAAGGGGCCCCTCAGTGCCCCGTCCTGCCTAGGCAGGAACTTCTGTCTAATAGAGCAACGGATTCCGGCTGGGGGACCCTTCCCCTGGTATGGGCTCCACACACTGTTCTAGTAAAAGCACTGGACAGAAGTGGAGCCTTCTCCCCACTGCTCCTTTAATCCCTTGCCCTCATATCTGCTAAGTCCTTCACTTCCCAACATGGAAACCGCATGGGTACGACTTATGTTGTGACAAGGAAACATGAATTTAGTTCATCTCAGAATGGTAGAAGCCAGCCACAGAGAAGGCAATTGATAGAGGCTCGTAATTCTACAGACTGTCATCATCTGTTGACTACTTCTCAGTGGCTGAACACACATGTCGTTCTTGCAGGACCAGTGCATGCTGGAACTGTCCATCCCCACCCCTTGCCCTCTGCAGTACTAAGGAGGAGAGGATGCTAGAGCTGGCACTCCCACTCCCTGCCCACTGCAGTACTGAAGAGGAGAGGATGCTGGAGCTGGCACTCCCAGTCCCTGCTCACTGCAGTACTGAGGAGGAGAGGCATGTGCCACCAACCACGATAAGACTTTCCTTTAGCATTGTTTAACCGGCTAGCCAAGGCTTCTGTCTGCTTTCCTCCATGGCCTCCACTGTCACTGTCCACAAGGTGGCTCACAATCATCTGTAACTCCTCCAGTGCCCAGGATGCAGGCACCAGACCACACATTTGGTGCATACACATATATGCAGGCAAAACACTCAAACACATAAAATAAGTCTACATAAAAAAATAAAAATTAAAACATCACACCAGGCGAGGTACTGTAAGCCTATAGTTTCAGCACTTGGAAGGCAAAGGAAAGAAGATCCCGTCTCGGCTCCAAAACAACTCTCAGGAAAAAAAAATTCATAATTTGAAAATCTCCAATATGTTCAGTTGCTTAACCGGTCCATACATAGAGTCCATCCCAAAGCCAGGAGTCAGGAGCAACTATTAACTGACATGTAACAGTCACACGTTGCTCTGCACAGAACCCTGCAGAAAATGTTAAGAAACAATATACACCTTAGGAGAAAAGAAAAAGGTTCTTCAAGGAAAGAAAAAGAAATCTGCCCAAAAGCAGACTCCAGGAGCCGTCATGCCTGCACAGTCATGCCTGCAGCACTGGAGTCGGGAAGCAGAAACAGACAGTGAGGAGGCCATTCTTAGCTAGCTAGCAAGTTTGAGATCTGTGATCTGTGATGAACAAGCTCTTGTCTCAAAGACAACAAAGCAAAACCAAACCAGTTCACTCAGTCCCCACACAAGACGCTCAGCTGTGGGCGTCACACTCTCTGGCAGCATCGTGCAGACTCCAGCATGCAAGCTGACAGGATGAAACATGCACTGAAGTCTCTCAGAATCAAGAACAGAAACAACTGCAGAAGAATTAAAAGAATCCGCTGTAAAGCTTCTACACCGCAGGAATTGATAGCTGGAGTTTTCTAAGCATTCAGAGGGAAGCAGCCACGCTGGTAATTCTGGCCCAAATGAATGGCAGGATCTTCATAATGCTCTTAAAATGTGCTTTATCTTAATTCAAATCCCTGCAGAGATAAATGCTACCCAAAAAAAGAATTTTAAAATAAAATCCATTTTCCATATAGCAAGAGGAAATCTCTAGATAATTTAAAGACTACCAGCAGGCTCTCCTAACCCAGTAAAGCATAATGTAAGTGGAGGCACAGCACTGGCTGCCCGTGGGTACAAGGACACCTCACAGCATGGCGGGAAGTGGGAGCTGGGTACACAGTCCTGGGGTCCAGCAAGATCCCACAAACCACTCACAAAGAGAGGAGCCCTGGACTACAAAGGTGTTGATCTTTGCTGTAGACAACAGGAACCCAGCTCCCTTGGCAGGTTTCCTACCCAGCCATCCCTCAAGTCCTTGTAGGAGGCTCTCCAACTTCCTGTGTCCTAAGCTACTGACTGAAGTAGTAATGATTGGTTTTGATTGTCAACCTGACATAATGCACAGTAAACTGGGAAGGCGGCCTCAGTAGGAACAACCGTCTAGGTCAGGTTGTCCTGTGGACATGCACTGAGGTGAGGCTGGCCTGTGGGCAGACACCGTGAGACACTTTCTTAACTAGGTTTATTGATCTGAGAAGACCACCCTAACTATGGGTATCAACAAGTCAGAGAGTCCTGGGCTCAGTAACAAACTGAAGTCAAGCCCAGCACTAGTACACACAAATTAATTCACTGCCCTCTGTTGTTGAGTGTGGGTATAACAGGTTTAGGTCATCCTGACTTCCCACAAGGATGGATTGTAACCCAGATTGACACTAAGACAGGGGAGCCTCTGACAGTGTGAGGAGGACTCACATAGGCAGTTCCTTCCCATCCCTACCTCAGGGCAGAAGCCCTCTAAGGGGCTTAAGCAGTGCAAGGAGCCATGTCTGCTCACCCCAGCAGTGTCTGAAGGGCACGTGTAAACTCACTCTCATTTCCAACGACCTCCTACCTGAGAAACTCAAGGCACACATAAAAAAGGGAGGGCTGGGATGCACCTCAGCCATAAAGCTCATGCCCAGCTTGCTCCGGTTCAGTCTCCAGTGTCACCAACAAAACCCAAAAAGTATGACACCAATGAACAGCAGAACAGAGTTAAAAACATGAGTGTGGTTACATAAAGGAAAACTTCAAAATCTTCAACTAATAAATACAGCATGAGAGAATCCTCACAGTCAATTCTCTGTCAAAAAACAAAATAAAGGAAAAGAATGTTTCCCACATATTTCAAAGAAGACATGGAGACAGTTACAGAGCAGACATAATCATGTGATAAAACTTAACCAACAGAGAGGCACCTCAACATTAAGCTTATAGAAGACACCAGCTGACCCCTAGTGACAGCATGACTAAAAGCATAAAGCAACACCATCTACTCATGAGGACTCAGGCAAATCTATACTAAGGTAATTCCGCAACACAAAATAGATATCACATCACAAATGATGAGGCCAGCGGAATGGCTCAGTGGGTAAAATGCTTGAAGGCAAACCTGACAACCCATGTTCCATCCCTGGAACCCACTGTGGAAAGAGAGAGCCTTAACCTTCTACTGTGGAGGCCGAGAGCTTGCTTCAAATGAAGTGGGAGTGAGGAGCAACACCCGAGATCACCCTCTGACCTCTACACCAGAGCATAGATCACCTGCATGCACAATCACAGACCACACACATCCCACAGGCACACAATTAAAACAGGGTGAGAAACACACAGCTTCTGTATTTTACACTGCCTATTTGCTATAGGGTCCCTGAATGTGAGGGAGATTTAGTTCTACAAAAGGAACTGAGTTTAAGAGCTGGAGAGATGGCTCTTAAGAGCAGTTGCTCGCTCTCCCAGATGACCAGAGTGCTGTTCTCATCATGCATATTAGAGAGTTCAACATCACCTATAACTCCACTTCTAAGGGATCCCACACCCTCTTCTAGCCTCTGTAAGCACCTGTGAAACACACGCACGCGCGCACACACACACACACACACACACACACACACACACACACACACGGAGATCTGATATCAACTAACCCTTCCCACTGGCTTATAGGCTGTATAACTGAGAATCTGAGACTATGTGTACCATTATAAACACTAAGAATGCAGCTTGAATTACAGACGATGCATAACTGTTGAAAGGGGAAGAACTGAGTCTTCCCTAGGGAGGAGCCCTCTAATTGGTTATTCTGGTGGTTAGTTTAAAAAACATGTGCATATAAGCTACTAAATGGACTCTGCAGAATGTAAAACAATAAGAATTAAAGAAAAAGTCCTTATATTTGAGAACCAGGGTTGGGAGGGGCAAGACAGGGGAGGAAATGATACAAGTATTTTTTTTAATTGAGAAAAAAAGAGACAAAAAAAACAAAAAACAAACAAAAAAAAAAAATCAACAACTGCAGCCCATGTATAAGGCAGAATGACAAAGTGGTGACCAGAAAGGTGGCAGAGGGGAGGACCAAAAGGTACAAAGAATTCAGGGTTCACGGCACAGTACAAAAGTATTACGTATTTCAAAATAGCCTGTGGATTGGGGAAAGGCTCAGGTTAGGAAGACTTACTGCTGGGACCCAGGTTCAGTTCCCAGCATCCACATAGCAGCTCACAACCAACCATACCTCTAGGTCCAAGGGATCTGATATTCTGGCCTCTGTGAGCTCTGCAAGCATGTGATGCATTCAGGCAAAACATCCATGCATATAAAACTAAGTAGATCTAAATAGCTAAAGATCTTCCATGTCCTCTCTATAGGAACTGTGAGAGGTGGGCAGTGTGCTGACCATGTGTGCAAGCTCCACATCACATCCATAGCACACCATCACACATTTGTCCTTCCTCTAGAGCACATGACCTTCAACCGCGCTCGGCGACTTTCAACCATGCTAGTTTCCTCTCATCAATTCCTGACATCACAAAATGCCAGGTCTTGTCTTTCTCTACAGTCACCTAAGTTCACTATTGCAAACATTACCATGCAAGCTCTGAAACATAGAGTGCCACCATCCGGACTGGATGTAGTAACCAACATGGTCCTGGCAAACATAGTTTAAATTCACCATAAAGAAGTGAGCCTCAAACGTTTTTTGCTCTCAAAGGACATGTCAGGCCACTCTCAGGTTCTCCACCACCACTGTCTCAGGACAGTGACTGCCCTACCTACTGGTATCAAAACTTGATTCTTCCCTGAAGGAAAGAGCAGGATTGGATACAATCCAATACAGCCTTCCTCACACAGTGACTTAAAAGATTACACTCCTGCTGGTACCCTGAGCAGACCTTGGGCACAAACTCCACATCAAGTCCCATAATACCCAGAGGAAGCTCTACTCCCAGGTGCTCTAATGGGCCCAGGGTCACAGAACCCCAGAATTACAGGATCACCCAGACAGCTTGACTCTGAGGAGTTCTGACACAACCAGGATCACAGGAAGGACAGGCTCCAGTTAGATATAGCCAGGGCAGGTAGCACTAGAGACAACCAGATGGTGGGAGGCAAGCATAAGAACATAAGCAACAGAAACCAAGGTTACTTGACATCATCAGAACCCAATTCTCCTACCATAGCAAGTCCTGGACACACCATTTCACCAGAAAAGCAAGATTAAGATCTAAAATCAATTCTCATGATGATAGAGGACTTTAAGAAGGACATAAATAACTCCCTCAAAGAAATACAGGAGAACACAGGTAAACAGCCAGAAACTCTTAAAGAGGAAACACAAAAATCCCTTAAAGAACTACAGAAAAACACAATCAAACAGGTGAAGGTAATGAACAAAACCATTCAGGATCTAAAAATGAAACTAGAAACAATAAAGAAATCACAAAGGGAGACAACCCTGGAGTTAGAAAACCTAGGAAAAAGATAAGGAGTCATAGGTGCAAGCATCACCAACAGAATACAAGAGATAGAAGAGAGAATCTCAGGGGCAGAAGACACCATAGAAAACATTGACACAACAGTCAAAGAAAATGCAAAAAGCAAAAAGCTCCTAACACAAAACATCCAGGAAATCCAGGACACAATGAGAAGACCAAACCTAAGGATAATAGGTATAGAAGAGAGTGAAGACTCCCAACTTAAAGGGCCAGTAAATACCTTCAACAAAATTATAGAAGAAACTTTCCTAACCTAAAGAAGAGATACCCATGAACATACAAGAAGCCTACAGAACTCCAAATAGACTGGACCAGAAAAGAAATTCCTCCCGTCACATAATAATCAAAACACCAAATGTACTAAACAAAGAAAGAATTTTAAAAGCAGCAAGGGGAAAAGGTCATGTAACATATAAAGGCAGGCCTATCAGAATTACACCAGACTTCTCACCAGAGACTATGAAAGCTAGAAGATCCTGGGCAGATGTCATACAGACCCTAAGAACACAAATGCCAGCCCAGGCTACTATACCCAGCAAAACTCTCAATTACCATAGATGGAGAAAACAAGATATTCCATGACAAAACTAAATTTACACAATATCTTTCCACAAATCCAGCCCTACAAAGGATAATAGATGGAAACACTAACATAAGGAACAAAACTACACCCTAGAAGCAATAAATTAATCTTTCAACAAACCCACACAAACATAATTCCACCTCTAACAACAAAAATAACAGGAAGTAACAATTATTTTTCCTTAATATCTCTTAATATGAAAATTAATATTACCAACATATCCTAATCAATTGAAATTCAAAAATATGAGTTAGAAATTTGTTGGCTGTTATCCAGTGGTCTAATTTGGTAATTGGAGAAATAGGTCTAATATTGTACAATCCATATACTCTTTCAGCTTGTTTGTTCGTGACAGTGTCTTACTGTGTACCACATAATGGTCTTGAAATCTTGCTTCTCTTATCTCAGCCTCTCTATTAGTAGGATTGTTTATTTGATGTTTTTACACTATACTATGGTTTTCAGAACAGCTTACATATTTCAAAAGTATTTATACAGCCAAAAGAAATGTAGACAATTAATTTGGCTTGTAAGAGTGAGGCTGAGGGGCTGGTGAGATGGTTTAGCGGGTAAGAGCACCAACTGTTCTTCCAAAGGTCCTGAGTTCAAATCCCAGCAACGACATGGTGGCTCACAACTACCCGTAATGAGATCTGACACCCTCTTCTGGTACATCTGAAGACAACTACAGTATACTTATTTATAATAATAAATAAATCTTAAAAAAAAAGAGTGAGACTGAATGCTTTGCTTGATATTTATAACTATTGTATCAATTTTGAAGAAGAGGACTTTATAAGTTACTCTTTCTCTGAGATGAATGCTTTCCAAAATCATCACAGCCAATGAACCAGATTCTTACCCTCACCTAATGTCTGTGCCACCCTCCAAGCAGAACCATTGTTCATTGAAACAGTTGGTGAATGACTTCATGGATAGACCATCTTAATACACACACCATTTCTTAAATGAATGTAACTTGTTCCCTGTGGGCTGAGAATGAAGGCAATCATTCCAGTCAAATAGCATAGCAGGAAGTCTGTATCCACAATTTTTGTACTACCCAGAGGTACGTAGACCTTGGCTCTATAAGGGGAGCTGAGCTAAGCATGCAAGAAAACCAGCAAGCAGCACTCCTCCATGGTTCCTGCCTTGAGTTCCTCTCCTGACTTCCTTCAGGAATGGACTGTGTGACCTGGAAGTATAAACCAAATAAACCCTTTCCTCCCAAGGTACATTTAATCAGAATATTTATTAAACTAGAACATACCTATGTATCAATTTATCAGTAAAGCTCAATCATAAATTCCTCCAAAATCTATAGTTTATCTGAATAACATTTGGAAAAACTTAGAGCATTTACACATATTATTAAAATTAATAACTAAAAGATGAGATAAAGGAAGAGAAAACCCAACCAGAAAATCAACTTAATTATATGATACTAAAATACAGAAAAAGATTGCTTTATACAATGAAAGGTTTGATCATCTACTATCTATTCTTACCTACTCTGATCTACTAATTAAATATTAAGGGCCTACCTAAAAGCCGCTTCCCAAAAGCAGTTCATTCCACAAACATCAGAGGGCAGCATCCAATAGGGATTCCAGTAACAGAGAGAGAACTCTTTACACCTGACAGTGAGAAGAAATAAGAGTCCTGGGTGAGCATTCTGATTAGGAACTACCAAGGAATTTACCGAGTAACACAATAACTTCATGTTCAGCTTTACAGCAACAAAATTGGAAATCCAATTGCTATAGAAAAAATTGAAGCATTTTTAGAAATTCGATGTCTCCTCTATTTAGGGCACATTATTTTAAATAAAACCGCTAGGTGAGAATGTGTTATGAGTGGAAATGTTTTCTGGTCACTCTCTGGAAACATTCAGATCTCCTCCCCTCTAATGAAGACACTGATACATCTTATCTTTTTCTTCTTAGACTATGCATACTATCTTAGAAAATTCATTTCGCCAACATCTTCTGTTTACAACAAAAATAAAATGTCACAGATGCAGGTATAATGGGAGAAAAGAATCATTAAATACATTCAAATTAACTGACTGAAACTACTCATATGGTGTTTCAAACTGGAAACAAACCACGTGCTGACAGCCCTTCACTCCTCCATCCCTCCTTCGTTATCTCCAAACGCAGAGATGAGATGATGATGCTGCAGCTTTCTTCTTAAGGCCGGAGAAAAGGTGGCTCAGGTTGCAAAAATGGTTTTCACTGTTACTTCCTCCCAGTGCAGCCATGTGAGGCTGACTGCCCCTATGGATAGAGTCAGGCAAGTCACTGGCCTAGGACACATCATCCTAGCACCATGGAGCTTTATTTCCTCCATGGATTCAATCAAAAGTTACTATTCTAATGTCAAAAGATCTATAAAATGTCAGACTTGCAAAACTCTTTGGCCTGATGTCCCACAAACCTCTACGATCTATGATCTAAGACAGGAGTCCTCAGCCTGAAGTCCTATCACCATCTCTAGGAAAGGGGCACACCAGACAATAATGAAGTAAGACTCGGGCTCTGACTGTTGACCTTTTAAAAAAAGCCTACAGAATTCTGTAGCTATTGCATAAACAACCACAGCACTGGAATGGTAAGATCACTAGGAAGTTGTACTGTCACACGAGGTTTTCCTGACAGATACATCAAAGCCCACAAAATTATATGTCTTAATTTTAAAAAGAAGTTAGTCAGGAAAGTAAATGTGTACCTAATAATAATGCTCATTTCTTGATTAGAAACTACATTTTTTATAGGCAGCCAAGCTCAGTGGTACTCTAACTAATAACATATATTTCAATTTGTGTCAAATTCAAATGCCTGAAGATCCATTTAATAAGCCTCACAAACTTTTCAGATAAAGACATTATCAGTGTTATTCTAACAGTTTATTTACAATCAACACCTAGCATGTACCTTTGTTCTTGGCCAGAGATGGGGATGGAGGTGGGAGGGGTGGACATAGGGGACTGGAACTAACCAGATTATTCCATTTCTCCTGTCAAACGAGATAACAAGCTAACAATGGAAATGAAAACAAATCTCAGTTTTTCAATAAAAATTACTTCATAAAGGTGGGTGTAACAGTACCATTTTCTGTTGTAGCTCTCTCACTTACTGTTTTATACAGTCATCTGTGCATTGTTTGCTTCATCTGTCTGGTCCTAAGATACATACAGATACAGGGCCCTATCCTCTATCTCATTAATCAAGCATCAGCAGAGTAACTGAAGTAACCAAGGACAAACCTAAATGAGAAACTGTGTATCAAGTGTGTCAAGCAAGAGTCCATATGGGACTCAGAGGTGGACACACAAAGCCTCTAATTCTGTAACTCCAGAGGCTGAGACAAGAACTCTCCGGTCATCAAATGTATTACCACTGGCTTGTCTTCTCTGCATAGGTATATGGATTGTTGTACCCATTAATCCCCTCAAAAGTCTAATGACTTTTAATCTTATAAAACTTTGAAATACACAAAGGTCTCTGGATTTTGCTGGTGCCAAACAATGGGGATCAAAGTTCAGAAAGATATGGATGTCCATAAATTCTATGGCACTTCTATCAAGAGGTAGGGAGATTTCTTGCCTCATCCAAAATCTGGGTGCATTCTCACTGTTTTAATGAATATACTGCCCTTATTTTGAAAGCATGGCAACTTTTAAGCCCTGTTTCTTGGACCTTTGAACCCAAGGATACACACTTTAAGACACCTAAGGAGAAATAACATAAGCGGGCACAAGGCAGCAATTCAAGCAGAAGGCAGCACTGAATGGCAGTTCTGTGGCAAGCTGACCTACTGGGTACTCTCCCAGTCAGCTTCTGGGCCAACTTCCTCCAGTCAACACCAAGTTCTGCTTTCTCTTCCTGTTTATTCAATACATTATCAACTCAATGATCAAATACACTGGCCAACTCCAGTGAGTAAAAGGCCCAGATCACATGTGTCCAGTGGGGAATGAGAAAATATCATCTTTGATATTGCAACGTGGAATACCTGCCCAACGTGGGTTCCACAATCCTCCAATAGCACTCACTCGCTTGTACCCTCTCCTCTGAGCTAAGATAGGAAATCCTGGCTGGACCTGGTCATCTTCTGAAACTGAACCCCTCCACTGGAGTCCATCTTTCTCCTCCTGTCAGGCACTCACTTAGGTCACGCACACAGGCTCCCTCAGAGACTTGACAGTGCTCCTCTTCTTTCCTATATCCTCTATCCTTGACAAGGCCTTTCTAGGGAAACCTCGTTAAATCTGAGCCATTTACTCACAGGCTCAGATGGGTACGAAGCAGTGGTGTGAGAATGCCAACTCATAGGACTCACTCCGACTTGCCTGTAGCTGGGCCCTCTGAGGACCGCAGTGCCGCATCGTCTACCTGCACCTTGTATTAACCAGCCCTGCTTCCTCCTTAACCAGAAGCACCTAGTAAACTGTCTTAATGCTCATAATTATTTATCCCATACTCTGAGATGTGTGAATTATGTGATCCTACTCACTTCCAATGACTTTCCTACCTCTAACAGGAACCTGCATTATATTATTCACCGACTCTGGCCAAAGCAACATCGTGCTAGAGACTGACCCTTGAGCATGGTAGTGCCTTGAGCATGGTAGGCAAGTGCCTTGAGCATGGTAGGCAAGTGCTCTGCCCCTGACTTACATCCCTGTCCCTCTCATCCAACCTCTGCACAAGACTGAGCACATTCAGTGTAAGGGGAACTTCTTTAGCCTGGGTTTCACAATGAGATGCTCAACACAATCATAGCCACATAATGTCTTGTAATGCTTAAGAAATTGTTATTGTTTATTGTTAGTTTATAAACTACTGAAAAGCTTGGAGTTGTTACAAAAGCAAGAAGAGTAATGTAAGCCATAATTCTCTCTTAAGGCATTAATTTAGGGAGTAGCAAAGCAGCTTGAAGCTCTTCATTATGACCTGAGAACACTCTCTGGAAACCAGTTAAAGGAAAAAACAGACTGCTGCAGGCTGTCCTCCAACCTCCAGTCACCAGAGCACACACATGCACACACCCCTACCCCATGAGCTCAGAGGATGATAAAGCCCTCCTCGGGCCACAGTGTGACTACTGACAGGGTAGCTCAGGAAGACTGGCCAGTGTGTGCTAAAACCCCCCTTTCCTCCTCTCTGAGGTTTACAACCTGTCAATTCTCCACAACAGACACTGCTCATCCACAACTCTTTCCTCTGTGCTGAGGTACCACACCCAAGGTAGGTGCCCACCACCACCCCAGTTTTTCTATACATGTGTCTGTCTGTCTGTCCTTTCTTCATTCCCCCACTGCTCCAGTCAGATTTCCAGGACCAAGTCATGTAGGATATAACAGTCTTCTTTATTAAACTGAAAAAAGTATTTGTTCTTCGTTTCAAAATGTCCATAATAACCACAAGACTTCTTTAAAACCTGTATACAACAGACAATTTCCTTGACTCTTGAGAGAATGTACTGTAAGAATATGGAAGACTGAGTTCAGGGTTACAAGGCTCAACATTACACAATCCTAAGCCTGGGCACCTGTGACCATGCAGACCACAATTCATACATGCACTTTAAAGATTATTCTCAGAATGCTGCCAAGTTACCAGGATTTACGATCTGCCTGGGCAACTCACCCGAAACTACTTTGTGTCTAGACCACTTAATTTCTAGCTCTAAATCAGATCTTCCCCTTCCCTAGATCTCTAATGTCATGAACACTCAAAGTGAGGGAAGGCAGTTACATATGCCCATGGCATTGAAACTGTCTCGCCATTTCTTTAAGTGACCACAAAGCACACTCTCTTCCCCTGACAAAAAGTAAATCTAGATTACAGATATAAATGGTTTTTTTAATGTGTGAGAGGAGGAACTCTGGATGTAAGTTATTCTATGCATAATAAAGATTAAGGACAATAAAGAAAAAATAGCTAATCTGAAAACAAAAAATTTTATCAGCCACTGCAAGATACACTTTCCAAACAAAAACTATGCAGGGAGAAGAATTTCAATAGAAATGAATATTTATACTTTAAGATCTCTAAGCCAAAAGTACACTGTTTAGTGAAATCAGTATCTCAAAAAGCTCATAATATTAATTATTAGCTTTTATTAATATTATGGATCAGGATTATGCTAAGTATTTGGACTATTTTTGTATGCCTCCCTCACCAGAAAATTCTTATGTCCTATGTGATAACAGACGTCAGGGATGGATGGAGCCTTCGGTATGTGACTAGACCATAAGGATCAGTGTCCCAAGAATGAGATTATGAGAAGCAGCTCTAGACCTGCCTGGCTATGTGAGCACACAGCAAAAACGTGTGAGAAATAATGTATCGCTGTTGTTTCCAATCTGCACAGTCACAGCCCAAACAGCACTTAACAAAGCTGTGAGTAGAAGCCACTGTATGTCTGATAAGCAGAGTACAGGTGTGGCTCTTGGGTTACAGGCTTCATTTAATGACACAAAGTAGGGACCTTCCCTCCCTAAGTACTCTTACTTTCTCCAGCGTCACTGCCCCATTCCCCTTCCCTCCAAAAACAGATCCAAGAAAAGGGAAACAGCACTGCAAAGTAAAGATGGTCAAATCTGTCTCTCAGCTGTCAGTGTTCTCAGTGTCTACCTGCATCTTAGCAACAGCTCATGGTTAAAGCATGTTACTAGCATTCTAGTTCACCAGGTTTCTTACTAGGTTGCAAAGAACAGATACTTCTCCCAAAGTAAAAAAGAGGGGGGAGGGGTAGAGAGGGGAGGAGTTGGGGAAG
>NW_022196893.1:24216051-24231711 GCF_008632895.1 Mastomys coucha
GGGAGGGGGGAGGGGAGGGGGGTGAGAAAATGGATGCTTACACCTGAAAATTAAAACAATCAGCTAGTTTTACCGTGCCAGGTACCTACTAAGCAATCTATGTAACTAGGTCACCTCAGTCCTCACAAAGGTTCCACATCTAATGAGGAAGTCAACACACCCAGTACAAGGCAAAGTAAAGTTGGTGACTCAAAAGCTCTGTCTTTTGTCTTTAAATTTTCAGTGTATCCTACCAATGCTGACAGGCCTCAGCAAACACGAACTGGAGGTCTAGGTCTGAAAAGGAGGAAGGGACGCGACAACCATTTCAGAATGTGCATCAAAATATCAAGTTGTTAGTACATGACTCTTGTCAATTCTATTCCAGTGAGCTAAAGGGTCACTACCAACACATAGAGTAATAAAGAAACAAATACACAGAGAAATTGCCATGTGACCAAGTGAGTGGATGGAGACACACCTTTGTCCCACTCCACTACTCTCTCTACTAACTCCTGGAGGGGTTGAACTCAACACCTGACAAGGCTGGGATATAAACTCAGCTCTAGGTCTGCTGAACCTGGGTCTCCTTATGTAGCCCAGGCTGGCCTGGAGACAGGTACTGAATTTTCCATCCCCCTGGCCTCTCCTCCTGAATGCTGAGAATACAGGTGTAGGCCACCAGGCCTAGTTTGAAATAATCATTTCAAATAGGATATACTAGTTGAAAAGAGATTTCCCTCAAAACACTGCTCTTACCATTTAAAAATGTTTTTCTTTATGGAGTTGGGTTTTTTTTTTTCCCAAGTACTTCTTGTTATGTAATTCTGGGCAATTATTCCTTTTTTTGTTTTTGTTTTGTTTTCTGTATAGCCTCTATTCTGGACAATGCTCTCTGGACCAAGCTGGCCTTGAACTCAGAGATCTGCCTACTTCTGCTTCCCGGGCGCTGAAATTATAGGTGTGCCTCGAACTCATGATCCTCCTGCCTCGGCTCACCTCAGCAAATCCTACTCTGGAGGCCTGGGGGCGTAGGATGTAGGCAATGGAACCTGAGAACACGCCTAGACCCCACATTTCTCTGACTACAATCAAACCACTATCTCCATGCTAGCTTCTCTTTTACACCCGCTTCCCTCTGGAAGGGACCATCAACTCTCAGATGCTACACAGACAACAGCTCAAAGTGGATGGTACTCTTTTTACAATTTACTGCCCAAATACAGGTACCCACCAAGGCAGTGTGAAACCCTCAGATTGTTAAGTAAACTGCCCAGTTTTCCATTTAAATTTCATAACTCTAGCCGTGGCAGTGACTTATGCAAACCCACCAAATCATTACGCTGTATTATAAATATCCATTTCCTTTTTTCTTAAAGTGATTATCTTCATTCCCCACTCCTCTCATAGATATAAGCATATTAAGTATCACTCATGTTTCTGAACTTCCTTTACGTTTCCGAAAAAAACCGAGTATTTTCAAAACAAAAATTCACAGCTCGCTTTATGCCATGTCCAGATTTCTTTAGCCACGGCTACTGATAAAATACTAAGATTTAGGATGAAACTTTAGACACCTGGGAGGAGGGGGCTCAACAAGGGCGCCAGCCTGATTCTCAAGTAGCTCAGCTTCGACACCATGGAAACAGGAGGGAATTCCACTAGCCGCAGTGTAATCAGGATTTCGTGGGACACCACTTACTTCCAACGAACCTTTCAGAAAGTTGCAAAGTGATTCAATTTCTAACTGGTCTAACCCTGGGTCTGAAGCCAAACAGACGGTGCTCGGTGGTGAGAGCGGCGCGTCCGGCCCTCCCAGACCTCCACGACCGGCAATGCGGCCCGTACCTGCCCGTCCGGCCCGGGCCCTCGCTGCCCGCGCCTCTCCCGGCGCCGCGTCTGCCGTCCGCCAGCCAGGAAACCACCGCGGCCTGCGGCCTGCGGCCTCCGGCCGCTCCTTCCTCCAAGGACACCGCGAGCTGGCTGAAGGCGTACAGCAGCGAGCAGAAGCCGCAGGCCAGGCACAGCCCTACGACCCGCAGGTAGCGCCGCATCCCTGCCCGCGCCGCCGCCTCCGCCTCCGCCTCTGCCTCTGCCGCCGCCGCGCCCGCCCGGGCGAACTACGAAGAGCCGCAACGCGCAGCCGCAGCCTGAGCAGCCCGGTTCCCGCCCCTCCCCGCTCCGCCCCTCCGCCGGAATCCCCGCCAGGTTCCACTCGGTCCCGTCCCGCCCAAGCCCGGCAGCCTGCACACCACGCCCCCAGCCCTGCCGTGCCCCGCCCCGCGCCAGCCCCGCCCACATCCGGCGCCAGCCCCGCCTCTGTTTCAAACCACGGCCCCAGCCCCTTATTGTCCCGCCTCCGTGCCACGCCCCAACGCCCGGGCCAAGGCTCCGCCTCCGCAGCGCACCCGGAAGCGGAGCTGAGCACCGGCGCACTCCGGGCCTTCGCCTTCGCGCCGAGCCCTTGACGTGGAGGCTGGTTCCTCTTTAGAGATTGCCCGGCTCTCAGCTATGGACAAGTGTGTAGCGAAAGAAGCAGGGCTGTAGGCCCTTGCCCGAAATTTACGATGTTTCGTGGCGCAGTTTTTGGCGCTGGGCAACTTGAATTCAGAGACATCGCTGCGTTGATTAAAAAGAAACCCTGGTTACCGCACTTGCTAACTCTTCCTCCACCCATCCTGCTCCTCACGGACCTCAGCGTCAGATCTAAAACGTCTGTTCTTCGTGAGGTGTCTAAGGGCGGCGGTAGTGCAATGGTGCCTGCCGTGCTTGCCCATCCACACAAGGCTGGGAAGGCAGCCTTATTAGACGTTGCTGACAATCATTTGCAGACCTAAAGCAAAACTGGTACTCTCCAAACCCAGCCTCCCCTCCTTCCTGGCGCGCATTCACCCCTCCACACTCCATGAGCTAGGTTCATGCAGAAGCCTCGTGGCGACCTGGGGAGGGGGAAGGGAGGGGCGTAGATATTGGGAATTTGCAGCTCCAGGACTTTGGCTGGTGCTGGAGATCTGTTGACGATTTTACAAAACAAAATGACTATAGCTTAAACTTTGTTATTCTTAGATAGCATTAATCTCCTAAAAGGCTTTTGTTGAACACCAGTGTCAGACCTAACATACTTTTGGCTCAAAACCTTTAAAGCAACCTCATCGAGCCAATGGTTTCCAGCAGTCTGAAAACTAAGAATGTCATTAGATAAGATCCGAAACTTGTCAGTTTTTCCTGTTTGCTATTATCAATCTGATGGTCCAACAGGTGTCTGGAAAATGCCTTAACTTCTGACTTTCTTTTATTCTATACTGGAACAAGTTATTCCACCCAACCTGAATCCATGTTCCCAGGCAACGCACAAGGCACTCACATTTGGTTCAAAAGCTCTTATTCCCTTTCGAAGAGGGCTGTTGTACAAAGACAGGATAGTCATCTGTAAGGGTGTGGGCACGCCCCAAAGTGCAGTCGCTGTACCTTCCAGCATAGTGGAGTATTCCTGAGTGAGGGTGGCCCTCTTAAGGGAAGGAATTCTAGACTGAACGAGCTATGAAAGCCGCTCTGGTGTTCAGTAGACTGAAAAGCACTATGCCAGGATGAGTCCACAAGAGCGGACTCGGGGAGTGGTAAGACTGCAGAGAGGGATAGCAGCTACTCTTGGAATCTCTTGGAAATTTGAACTTGATCTGCTTGAAGGTTTTTAAGGAAAGGAGGGAGATGATCACATTTGCATTTTAGGGAATCTGGCTGGAGTGAAGGCTGGGACAGAGATGAGAGATTGGAGTAAGTGAATCCAGAGCCAAAACTGAGACATAAACACTTAAAAATCCACTTAAAATGCACACAAAGTATACTTGGACACACCTAGTTTGCACATGCACTTACATTTAAACAGTTAAATGTTTTAAATGCACGCTTAAAACACATATTTTAAAAATGCACACTTGAAACAAAAACATTTAAAAATACAAGTAAAATGCACGTTTTAACAAAACCACACTGAAAAGCATAGTTAAAACTACATGCATACTTAAAAACACACTTAAAAGTGCACACACACTTCATGAGAAAAACCACGCTACTGTATTGTTCAAGTTGCATCTGGGTCACTGAGAAGTTTGTCCACAAAGGGCAATGTGAGGGAAAGTACAGGGCTAAAAGCTCTCATTCGCTGGCTCTATGACCACGGCAAGGTCACCTGATGAACTATGGGCTGTTTCCATCCTACAAGGATTAAATTTTGTGCCTTACCACCACCACCCCAATCCAATGAACAACGAAAATGTATAAGGAGAAAGAAAACATACATTTGTTCATTCAATAAATATTTATTGAATATTTTCTACGTGCCAGACAAGAGGCTCAGATGCACAGTATTCAGAAATAAAGGAGTGTCCTGCCCTCAAAAGGGAGGCAGGCCAATAAAAACAAAGAGAATAGCACATCTTTCTAATACACCTTACAATTCTTCGAGAAATAAAGAGTACAGAAAATTACTAGAGCACTAACAAGAAAGGAGAGTTGGAGGATGTGGTGACAGGTAGAGCGAAGAGTAAGGACCCAGGCAAAACAGCCCATTCAAAAGAGGCTGAGGAAAGCTGTCTTCATGACTGACACCTGTAATTCCTGCACTCTGGAGGCCAAGGCAGGGTCACCACCACAGACTCAAGGCCAGCCTAGTCAACATAGTGAGTTTCGCATCAAACTGGGTAGCACACTGTGGCCCCATTTTAAAAGGGGGGAAGGGGATTGCTAATACTTTTTTTTCCCAAAAAATAAACTACATGGAGGAAGAATGAAGAGTAACCTCTCAACTCACAGATCATAAAGCCATGTTACAGCATAAAGGGAAGCCAGCCAACAATGTATGCAAAGACACACAGAAGAGTCATGTTCTTGACACGGGGGTTCAAGACCATATCATCTTTTATAATACTTTTAATCCTACAATTGCAAAAGAAGTTGTTGCGGGGGAGGGGGGGAAGGCACTTTAAAAATGAACACATTCATATTACCTACACACCAAGGTCTGGTGACCTGGAAAGCTGAGGAGTCACAGGCTTCATTTTTACCTTCCTAAACTGACTTCTGTTACTGAAAACAACTTATTTCAACATTGAGTGGGCACTCCTTTCACTATTTCACGGATTTATTACAAGTAGGTCTCTAGGACCACAATCTTTAACTCGCCAGCAACAGGCTGAATTAATCCAAATTCTCAACGCAAAAAAACGACTGTGAGTGAAAGAAATGGAATTTAAAGTCAGGCATATTCAAAGTGGTGACACTGTAGACAAGGACAAGAAATGAAGTTTGAAATTAATATGTAAAGTTTTTTGTTCTAAAATTAGACAAAAGATTTGTATGAAATAAAAAATTGACTCTATTTAAATCAATTGTTTTGTTTTTTGAGACAGGGTTTCTATGTAGCCCTGGCTGTCCTGGAACTCACTCTGTAGACCAGGCTGGCCTCGAACTCAGAAATCCGCCTGCCTCTGCCTCCCAAGTGCTGAGATTAAAGGCATGTGCCACAACTGCCCGGCTAAATCAAATATTAAGAATCTCTATTTTAGAAGATACTGTGCTAGAGTTATGTTCCCAGTACCCATCCTGGGCAGCTCACAACATCCTGTAACTTCCACTCCAGGGGATCTCATGCCTTCCTCGGACTTCACGTGCACAGACCCACAGATACACATATATACATAAACAAATGAGCATACATTTTAAATAGCGGTGCTCTTCTCATTCTTTCTATCCATCCCTCTGTTAGGTCACTCAAATACGGATATAGTCCTGTCCAATATTTCCTTCCAATTTCTACATTTGAGTTTATTTTAAAGAGAAGAAAGAAATAATCTTTTGGACAAATGATCTTACCCCAGTGTCTCAGGTGCTGGAATTACAGGTATACATCGTCTCCTGTCTCCCCCACACACATCCATGCCCCATATTTCTTTCTATGTAGACATACCAGTGTTTTCATAAAGAGAAACTGATCTCTAGGTAGCTGTGGTGTGCACACCTCTATTAGCATTGTAGAAGCTGAAATGGGAGGGTTCCAAGGTCTGAGCCAGCCTGAGTGATGTAACAAGACCCCGTCACCAAAGAAAATCAAAAATGAAAACAAAGTTTGGCTGGATGTGGTAGAGCATGACTTAGTGCCAGCCATTGGAAGGCAGAGGCAGGTGGCTCTCTGTGAAATCAACACCAGCCCTGTCTACACAGCAAGGAGAGCTATGCAGAAAGACCCTGTCTCAAAAAGAAAAGGTAAAGTGTCCCTCCAACTATCTTGTTCTAATTCCTCTACATTTTGTGTTTCAGTCACTCTTGGACCTGATACTACCTCTGTGCTTAGACTCTGAACTCCAAGCTGCTCCACGTGAAGACACACTTCCATTTGTTCTGCCTGGGCTTCTCTGCTCCCAAGCTAGTTTCTTGGTGTCCAGTTCTCCCACTTTTGCTTCCCCACCCTTAATTAATTAGACCTTGGTCTTCAGTTTAGCTCTGGATTTTCCTAAGAAACTCTACTGAGAAGTGGTGAGCAGATGGAAGTTTTCTTCTGAGTCATCAGATGAAAACTAGGATTCAATCTCAGGGCCTGGCAGCAGGTGTATACTGCATTCTTACCGCAAACTTACCTTGGGCTTACCCTCACACTTAAAAATAAAACCATTTTTAAAAACTTGTTAGTATTAAGATGCAGAAAAGATGGCTCAGTGATGGAGAGAGCTTGCTGACCTGACTGGATTCAGTTCCCAGTACCCATATGATGGTTCATAACCCTCTGTAACTACAGTACAGTTCTGACCTCCGCAGGCACCAGGCACACACATGGTCCCCAGATATACATACAAGCCAAACACATAAAATAAAAATGTTTTTAATTAGTAATTTAAGTCTTATTCACCCAAGAGAATTGAGGCAGTTTAAAAGAACAAAAAAATCATAAAGTCAAAATTATTATATATATGAAATAAACTAGAATAAGGACAGCCATTGAGTTCTACATAAATTATTAAAAACAGCCAATTTGGGGGCTGGAGAGATGGCTCAGTGCTTAAGAGCACTGGCTGTTCTTCCAGAGGTCCTGAGTTCAATTCTCGGCAACCACATGGTGGCTCACAACCATCTGTAATAGGATCTAATGCCCTCTTCTGGTGTGTCTGAAGACAGCGACAATGTACTCACATACATAAAGTAAATCTTTTTAAAAGGCCAATTTTAACTAAAATTTATTACAACTACAACAAAAATAGAGAATACCCAATCTAAGTTGTCTTAAGAGAAAGGCAAATTAATTTCTCAGATGAAGTAAACTTTTGCAGAAACCAGTCTGAGTAAAATTGCTAATTTGGACAGTAATACAGAATCTTCCTTCAACACCTTCACAAAGAAGAAATGTGAATCTTTACTACTTTGACTTTTCAGAGTTTGGGGGGCAGGTGGGGAGCACTCAGTGGTTTAGAACACTTGTTGCTCTTGTAGAGGACCTGGGTTTGGTTTTTAGCACCCACATAGTGGCTCACAGCCATCAGTAATTCCAGTTCCCAGGCACCCAACACCCTTTCCTTCCTCAGGCACTGCACACAGTGTGGTGCACTTACACACTGCAAGTAAAACACTCATACACATAAAAATAAATACATTAAATACATGAGAAGAAAATGACTTACCTCTAGTTACAATGCTTACAAAGGTAAAGTTTTGACAAGCTAGAGTAGTAGATCACAAGAAACTAACTCAAACAACTAGTCGGTCATTCAATTAGCTGCAAATGCCCAAATCAGGTCCCGATATTCTAGTGCAGTCTTCCAGTGGATGTTTAAGGCCTCCGTGAATCTTCTAAGAAAAAGGTCCCAGGCACTCTCTCCTCTGCTACTTCTATGTCTTATGTGTATTTTCACTGTTGCAGGGATGTCACTGTATTTATAGATCTCTGGCATGTGTACTCCACACTTTTAGCATCTTTGTAACCAACCCTTGAAACAGTAACTAAAAGCCAAAGTATACTTAATAAAGATCCTGAAGTAAACAAAAATTACATCAGGAAAATACTGACTAGTAAGCGATGATCTGTGAAAAGATGCAGAAAGTGAGGCTGGGGGGAAGTGCTTGTGCTGACAGCATGAATTGGGTTGGATTCTCCAGAACCTACAGTTAAAACATAAAACAAGCAAGCAAGCAAAGACTCACTGATCCGTACGTTTAACACTGGGCTGGGGCAGTGGAGACAAGCAAGTCCCTTGGGCTCACTAGTCAGTCACCCTAGCGTACTTAGTAAGCTGTGAAAAACCTTGAAATCGAAAAACAAGGGAGAAAGTTGGATCAGTGTTTAAGAGCCAATCTTGGTGCTACTGCAGAGCACCCAGGGTTGACTTTCAGGACCTATCCAGTAGCTGACAACTGTCATGACTCCAGTCCAAGAGGATCTAACACCACAGTACAGGACCTAACTGGTGGCTGACAACTGTCATGACTCCAGTCCAAGAGGATCTAACACCATGGTACAGAAACCAAACACTCATAAAGTAAAACCAAACAAACATAGGCACACACCTATAATCGAGCACTTAGGAGACAGAAGAAGGCTGATTTCTGTGCTCTGAGTTCAAGGATAGCCTGATACACACAATGAGTTCCAGGACAGCCAGGAGACACAGAGAGACTCTGCCTTAAAACCAAACATGTTTTATTAAAATTAAAAAAAAAAAAATGAAACATGGTGAGCAACTCCTGAGGAATGAAACAGGAAGCACTTATACAGACATACCTTACACACCTAACACAAGGAAATATGTCCCCAAACACTGAAACCTTCCAGAACTTGATTTTTCACTGAAGTATCTGGTCTTTTCACGGTATTTCAAGTGGTCAAGAACTGGCCCATCCCATAAAGACAGGATGATCTATACAGACTCAGAAAAGCCTAAGTCATAACATTTAAATGATCTGGGATAGTAGGTATGTGTTTATGTAGCAGAAAGCTATTTATATGAAGAAAACTTGTCTATGGTAGCTTACAGTGAAACGGGCTTGATGAAAAACTAAACTATTACACACAGTGCTGCCCTACTTAACAACATGTGCTATGGGAATGGCTTATGACAAAGATGACTTCTCACTGTATGTCACTGACATGTTCCCAAAGACTTGCAGATTATAAGCTGCAGTTCTCTCCCTGGTGGCCTCCTATCGGAAGCCCAGCCACCCTGACTTTCTCTACTCCTCCTTCCTTCCCCGCTCTCTCTGAAGTCTACTCTCCCTACACCTCTGCTAGTAGTGGAAAATCTTTCCCATCACTCTCTCTTTTTTTGTTTTGTTTGTTTTTTGTTTTTGGAGACTGGGTTTCTCTGCATAGCTCTGGCTATCCTGGAACTCACTCTGTAGACCAGGCTGGCCTCGAACTCAGAAATCTGCCTGCCTCTGCCTCCCAAGTGCTGGGATTAAAGCCATGCGCCACCACCACCCAGCTCCCATCATTCTTTTTAAGATTTATTTATTATACATAAGCACACTGTAGCTGTCTTCAGACGCACCCGAGGAGGGCGTCAGATCTCATTATTTCATGGTGGTTGTGAGCCACCATGTGGTTGCTGGGATTTGAACTCAGGACCTTCGGAAGAGCAGTCGGTGTTCTTACCTGCTGAGAAATGTCACCAGCCTCGCCCCTCCCTTCACTCTTAATGGTGAGCAAAAGCCTTCATCACTTTCTGCTTTTGAAGACCACCAAAACGTCCTTGTCTTCTGTACCCTCATTGCTTCCCTTGGGCTATTTTTGCCACTGATTTTTGTGTATTTCAACTTGTCTACATTCTTTGTTCTGGACTTGTGTACATACCTGCAGTGACTAAGAGGGAGGCCAGTAATGAAGTCAATGCTTATATCTGTTTGTCTTGGAGGGTTTTTGGTTTTGTTTTGTTGATGGTTGTTTTGTGACAGTTTCTCTGTGTAGCCCTGGCTGTCCTGGAACTAGCTCTGCAGACCAGGCTGGTCTTGAACTTGCAGAGATCCATCCACCTGCCTTTGCCTCCCTAGTGCTAAGTAAAACTAAAGGCATGTGCCACCACTGCCCTACAACACATCATTATTTTCCTGCTATCCTACACACACAGAGACACACACCGTCTGTCTCTGTCTCTCTTTCTCCACTAAATTCTCAAATCATACAGCAAAGATTCCTTTCTATGACTAGTTCCTACATTAGATCTTTACAAAGATTCCAGAGAAGAGGCAAGTTGCTAAGACAGTATAATAAGAGATCCAACCAAGCAGTGGTGGCGTACGGCTTTACTTCCAGCACTTGGGAGGCAGAGGCAGGCAGATTTCTGAGTTCAAGGCCAGCCTGGTCTACAGAGTGAGTTCTAGGACAGCCAAGGCTATACAGAGAAACCCTGTACCGAAAAACCAAAACCAAAAAAAAAAGAAAGAAAGAAAAGAAAAAAAGAAATCCAAGCCAATAACCATGAATGCACACAGGAAGCCAAAGTGCATTCTTTTAGGCACTGAGGATGTATAACTAAATGGGAGTTGACATGCCATCAACTCAGTTGAACAACTCCTTCTACTACTGTACTTTATCTTGTCTATTATCACTATAATTTTAGGAAAGCATTTAATGAAACTTTCAATTAAACTTTAATTAAAACCTTTACGCCATTACATCATCTATCCCTGCTGGGAATAGCAAAAGTTTTTCAAATGTATATTCTTACATGCTTCAAAGTACACCTTCATTTTTACTTATCTTTACTTTTTCTCTGAAAAACACCCAAAGACTTTTAGGGTGAAGTCTGGTCAAAAGAACCAACTGCCGATGGGGCTGGAGAGACAGCTCAGTGATTAGGGCACCTGCTGCTCTTGCCAGGGACCTGAGTTCGATTATAAGCACCCACATAGGAACACACAATCATTTGTAACTCTCTGAGAGTACCAGGCACACATATAGGACACACACATTCATTCATGAGAGTACCAGGCACACACATAGGACACACACATTCATTCATGATAGTACCAGGCACACACATAGGACACACACATTCATTCAAGCAAAATAATCACACACATAAAATAGAAAACTAAGACAGAACCCACCAATAAAACAATATTACAAACTTACAAGACAGCTACAGATACGCCCTAAGCCCTGGCTCTAAACAGTCTTGCATATTTTAACACTAAGCGCATGCACTAATGGACCGTGCATGTCTTCCTGATATGAACATCCGTCTGAGGTAGCGTGAGTAAAGGCAGATGAAGAAAACACAAAGCCCTATACTAGGTGGCGTCATTCCTTTCTGCAGCCTCACCATTTGCAGGTGAGGCTCTCCATCTTAGAGAGGTCTTCTCTCTGGGACCAGAGCATGCTCTAACCACACTGTCTCCTTCCTAGTTACCAAGGAAGCATTAAAATAATTTGGTTACAAAAATGTATTTTTAAAGATGTTTTCCATATAATGATAAAAGTAAAGGCTCACATTTACTGAACAACCAGAGTGGGATAGGAAAGTGTTACCCCTGCTTTATGGACGGGAAGCAAGCTTGGGACTGACTCAACTCTGCACTCTACAGCAGAGACTGGCGTGCCAAGCATGGCGCTCGGTATCTCCAGCATGCTACTACACCGTCCACCAGCACACAAAAAGGACAGTGATCTACTCAGGTAAAATCGCACCTTTTCTAACGCTTTTCTTTCCAGCAGAGAAATTTAAAATATATTATGAAAATATATGATCTCTGTAAGATACACTGCCTTTACTTATTTTGTGTTAGGAACTGAAGTATTTCCTACAAATAATTAAAATTGAATACACTAAACATTTACACACGAAAATCAATGTAAAAATAACATCTTTAAAAAGAACATAGCCAATTAGTTGGTATTCCATTGGAAGTATCTTAGAATAAAACAAGTTTTAAGCCTTCATCTAACAACACTAAAGAATGAGGTATCTGAACGTTTTCATCACAGATTTTTACTGTATGCAATAAATTGTATTCACAACTAGCATGTTACAGGAGGAGCACTGTGCCAATGAAACGCACTGCATTTCAAAGTTACATTACCATGGAAACCAGGGTCACAACTGTCAGGGGCCACAGATTTTCCTTCAAATGTTACCATGATATCTTTTATGTGGTAGATGATATTCAAGTCAGGTTTCATCTTCAGGTTAATTTACATTCCGGGAGCCCCCCCATAGGCAGATATATACTAAGCAAATGGCTAGAGAAAACAAGAGAACCTGAGGAGAATAAGATATAGCATGTAGTTTCTAAGATGGATTTTCAAATACAACATAACACACTCCTTTTAGTTGTAAACAAAATGCAAAATCTTAAGTCATAAAAAATATTTTATTGGTAATTATACATAAGTGAGTGGGGCTGTAAATACTTTTTACTTCAAGATATTGATAAGTGCATAAATTGGAGGTTGTATCTGGCACTAGAGTACTATATGGTTTCCATATGAATTGTTATATTTAGTAAAAGGCCAATTAAACTGACTTAGGATGACATCCCCATTCTGTGCAATAGTTACATGTTTATATCAATTAGATTCACATGTCTATGACCCTGGATAGGTTTGGAACAAGAAAACAGTGATAAAACTATCATTAAGTTAAAGCTTTTGCGAGTATGGCAAGTTCATTTCTGTGCCTGCCAGCTTCTTACACTTCTTCAACTTTACTGTCTTAGAGAATACAGGAGACGCCAGTGTTCAATGACAACAGCACTAACCTGAATCAGAAAGCTAGCAAGCCATGTTTACTGTTTACTATTCAGCTAGTAGACAGTACAATAAATTGATGTTTTGAAAAATAAGCAAACAAACATAAACTGCAAAAAATGGATAAAACATAACTCAGAAACAATAATTTAGTAAAAACATGTCAAAAAACATTGGCAAAGGTTCATACAAATTCTTTATTTAATAACAACTTCCTATTTAATCACACCAAGTACCAGCAGGTGCATTAAGAGGATAACCATTAAGAAAATCCTGTTGCAGCAATAGTTGATTAAGCTGATCTCTGACTTGCATACATATAACTATTTGTTTCACAATTCTCAAATAATACATATTTAGGCAGCTTGCACTATGTAATAAAAAATTTAAACTCATTACATGCCAATAGTAGAGAATTCAATAATTATGTGTTAGAATTCACTAAACTATAAGTGAAAATAGACTTACCAATAACACTGCATAATGAATAATTCAACCACATTTTCATGGCATTTAACAGTAGAGACCAAAATGTTGTCTGGAAATGTTCGGTAGCTTACACTGCAATAAAATCTAATAAATCCTGGCAAATTCGTATTTGATGTAAAACTCAAATTATAGGTTATGCGTGAGTGTGTCTGTCATGAAAATGTGGTGGTTGTTGGCATAATCTGTATTTCCATGGAGGACAGGCATGACTAAGTGGAGCGAGAACGTTTAGTGAGCCTCTCCGTTCAGGGCAGAGGCTTCTCCCCGGGGCGAGGCGGACCTGGACACGCCCCGCTCAGTGCTGTCCGAGCTGCAGCTGCTCTGGCTGTGCTGGTCCCCAGCAGCAGCACTGGATGCAGGCGCTGACTTTGCTTTCTCCTTAAAGTCTGTAATAATGACTGTTAGATCTCCAACAGTGACTTCCAAATGCTGAGCACTACTCCGATCCACATTTTTTAATCTTGGTCTAAACACAAAAAAACAGTGAGTTTTTAAACTAGCTTTTCCCACTATCAAATTTCTGAGTATATAATAAATAAACAAGCCAAGTAACAAAATCCGTCATACTAAAGGTTACAGGCAGCTCAATCATTTTATTTTACTCCTCTAGATGTTTTAGGACAGGAAGACACAACTGTACCATGAAGGCAGCTGATAAAGCTCAGGCTGGGGACAGGAGAGATTCCCACCACCCATACAGAGGCTCACACCATCCCTGACTCCAATGCCAGCAGATGTTGATACCCTGAGCTTTGCAGGCACCAGGCATGCACATAGTGCACAAACATACATGCAGACACAACACTTGTACACATAAAACAATAAAATAGATAAACCTTTAAAGCTGGGACTAGGCTAGCTCTCACTGCATTGCTGCACAGCTGAGTCATAATATGGCCCAGAACCATGATCATGGTCAGAGCTCACAATTTTGAATACCACTTTCCTGAATTTCAAGTACGTATTTTTTTTTTAATTGATGAAGGAAAAAAAACAGACATAAGTGCCTTCTAAATACCTGGTATGAAAGAAAAGCTTCTTCATATTTAAGTTTGTACTTTTACCTCTTCTGATTTCTAATGTACTTTCAAGTGCAGAAAACTTCTGTAATATTTTATATTGAGATAAAATAGCTTACTTTCACGCTATGTACAGGAGTATGATCAAAGTTTAAAAAGGAATATTAAGTGTTTGTTTCTAGTATTTTGAAAACCCCAAGGAGCCCGCTCTACCTGGTTTTCTTGTGACAGTTCTTTTTGCTAGCAGCTTCCTTCTCACTTTTGTCCTTCTCTACTCTGTCTTTCTTCTCTTTCTTCGACTGGGTAGGGGGCACGAACTGTTGAGTGACCTGCTGCGCAACCAGCTGGGACACAGGGCGTGGTTTCCTGTGTGCATAGGAGAGAGAGAAGGATTTTATTACAACTTAAAAGATGCATGTGTTTATGAAAGAAAAGCAGGCTGTGAGAATATACTGTGTGATATTTTCAACTTTAGATTTCTCATTTATAAAATAAATTGTTATTTCTGTTCAATAAAATAGAACAAAGTATCATAACAGTTAAAATTTAAGTCCAAGATATATGCTTAGGCCATTAGAATGCATAAAGGAACATGTGACATTATTAACAATTTATATCCAAGAAAATAAGGCACACATGAATTTTAAAAATTTAACAAATGCTTACACTTAAACAGTTTCTGTGTATCAGTGCTGTGGCTGAAGTACGGGGCCTCACACACCCAAAGCATAAGCTAAGGCACACCGCAGGTCCCAAGAAGTCGTTTTAACCTATCCTTCCTCCTGAGAGAAAGAGCTGAATATCTGTAGTACCGTCCACTTGGTTCCCTCTTTAAAATCTTTAATTCATTAAACTGATTATTTATTTCAAATAACTGATTATTTGTTTACTGCCAAAATTCATCACCAAAATCCTTGAGACTCCTTCTGCCTCTGCTACAATCTTAAGATGCATTTCTGATGCTGGAGTACCCTCCATTCTGTGACACTTCCAAATTCTACATTCCAGGGTGCCTGGCTGGCTTCGCCTTTGGGTGTCCAGATCAAGGACCCCTTCAGCTGTCTCTGAGCTGGCTCAGAGACATGGAGAGAAAGAAAGGTAAAGAAGTAAGAGGACAAAGAGTGGAGAAACACAGGAGACTGTATATATACATACACATGCATATATATATACACACACATGGGATGGAGATATATATATATGTATATGTACACACATACATATATACACACACACACACACGGGATGGAGATATATACATGTATATACACACACATACATATACACACACACACACACACGGGATGGAGATATATACATGTATATACATACACACACACACACGGGATGGAGATATGTATATGTACACACATACATACATACATACACACACACAGGATGGAGATATATATGTATACACACACACATATATATGTATCAATTAAC
>NW_022196893.1:24231721-24232722 GCF_008632895.1 Mastomys coucha
AAAAACAAAAAACTTAGAACATATAGTATTAATCACGGTGACACAACCCCAGAACAAAACCAAGCGTACATGTTTTCTTTCCTCTGGAGATCCTAGCCCACAGTGTGTAGACATGCATGTGCGCACAGTATAATATGAAGAATGGAGAACAAAAACAGAAACACACACTGGGTGATGAGGAAGGACTGAGCACAGGAAACGAGCATTTGAGTCATAAAAGAGGATATGAAGCCAACTGTTCTCCCTGTTTCAACCCTGTCACAGTTTCTATCTTTTATCTTTTTTTTTAAGTAGAAGATAAGTGGATATTATAAATGTTTATATTTAATAATAAAATATAAAATATAATGTGAAACTTTATACTTTTAGAATGGCTATTATTACCATATAGAATTCAGAATGCAGATGTTCAATGCAATGTTCAGAGCTAACATTTTTTTTCCATTCATTTTTTGAGATAGGATAGTTGTATGTAGATTGGGCTGTCCTGAAACTTATTATATAGAAAAGATTAGCCTCAAACTCACAGGGATTTGTCTGTCTCTGCCTCCCAAGAGTTGGGATTCATGTTCAAGGTGTTTCTTTTAATTTTTAATTAAAATTTATACTTTTAAATTTTTAATTAAAATTTAATTTTAAAAATCATATATTTTAGATAGGACATTTTAAAAATCTTTTATATTTTCTTATAAAAGAACAAAAAACAGCAGGATACAACCAGGAAATGAGAAAATAAAGTCATTTCTTACAAGAGCAGAAATGACTCAAAAAACTACTGCATCACAAAAACACACCCCAGCATGAGTGACAGCTCACAAAGCTAGGAACCTGCTGCTGTCCCTGAGCAGAGGAGAGCACCCCTTTCCTCCCTTCTGCCCCAGCCGGCAGCCCACCAATCTCCAGGCTCCCCAACATCAGGACGTGAAGCCTGGAGAGATGCTCAGCAGTTAAGAGCACTGACAGCTATACCAAAGGTCCTGAGTTCAATTCCCAGCAATCAC
>NW_022196893.1:24232732-24265233 GCF_008632895.1 Mastomys coucha
CTCACCAATCTTCAATCTGGAAATCTCTGCCATGAAAGTTCCACTCTCTAAGAAATTCTATATAAGTCCTGGCCTTTTTTTCAATTCCCTGGACCCCCACCCCGACCCTAATAAATCTCTTTTATGGGATTTGATGCTGTGGAATAAGCCGAGCAGCTATGAGAAGAAGGGAAGAAGCAGAGAAGTGGAGCAGGGCTGGGGCTCGGCCCAGCTGAGGCTATCCTCCCCTGGGAGCTGCAATGCCTCTGTGATGCCGCTTCCGTTCAGAGATGTGTGACTGCTGAGTTCCTGGGTCTCAGGATACTCTTCCCTTGGGACAATGTCCCAACTTAGAGTTCTGTGCTTCCTGGGCTCTCGGTCCTCAGTATGCCCTTCCCTCGGGCTACCTTCTCCCTCAGCTGTGTGGTTCCTGGGCTTCTGACTCCCATGATACCCTCCCATTCAAGGAGGAACACTTAGAGCACACTGCTCAGCCTGCAGGCAGTTGGACAGGCTGGAGAGTGTCCTTTCAAGGTGCCTCAGGTGCTCTAAAACTCTTCCAGGCAGCTCCATGGTTCCTCTTCTTTCCAGGGAGCTAGTAAGGACTCGGGTCTTCTGCAGCTCTGTTCTACTAATCTCTAGGCTCGGCTTTTATGGCTTACTCTGGAGGGAGGGCCCAGTGAATCTAGCAATTTCAAGACTTCCTGAGGCTCACTTGCGTTGTTTACCTTCTGGTTAGGAGCTTCCCTGAAGGATAGGATGTTTCAATCTCAGAGGAAACTGATACACAGCAAGAGACCTTTCTGAAACGAAGCTTCAAGAAATAGAAGCCTTCTAGCAAACACTGTGATCGCTGCAGCAGGAAGCCCGAGAGTGCAGAGGGCACACCTTACCGAATCTGGGTTACCTGGGAGTAACAGTCACTGAAGAAACTCAAGCAAATTTAACAGAGGATGGTGATCAGTCAGAAGCAGAAAGATTCAAAGAAAGTTGTTTGGAAGCTTTCTGAATAGACCAGGGGAAAAAAGGCATTCTTTTTAAAACTGTCATAAAAATAAACTGAGAGAGAAAATACAATCAAAAAGGCCCAAAATAGAGAAGCAGCAGCGGACTTTCTCGACTGTCTGAGAGTAAAATCAAGGTGAGTGGTAACTGATGTGCTCTGCCCTCATTGCCTCTAACCACAAGAAGTAAAAAGCCTTGATTTGCGTGTAGCTAACATTCTCTAGGTGAATATTATGATCTGAATGTTCATGTCCCTTCAGATTTCTACAGTGAGACACAACCCCAAATATGATTAGAATCAGGAAGTACAGTGAAGAGGCCCTGAGAAGGATGGGTGCCCTGACAAAGGCTCCAGAGAACCATTACGTCCCTTCCGCAAGCACATGAAGTCACAACACACAAAAACAGGAACCCCTCATCAGATACTCTGGACAAGCATTACCTTGACATGTGATTTCCAAACTTTACAAGGTGAGAGAAAGAAAGTTGTTATTCACAAGTACCCACCCCACGGGTATTTCTATGGTCTTTTGTTACAGCAACAAAAATAGGCTAAAAAGTAAAACCAAAGACAAAGCAATAGAAACAAACAAACAAAGAAACAAACCCAGACTCTTAAGTACTGGTAATTCACAAAATTTAAGAACCAAACTGAGTGTTAGGGAAGAATGTCATATTAATTTTATGTCTCCTTACCTATGCTAGAAACATCTACAAACACCATCAGTAAGGCAGCCTGGGTGTTAGCTGGCACTCTATAGCACATACCCTGGACACCAAGAATGAATGTAAAGGAATGGATAATCAATGAGTTTTATTTTCTTACTGACATCTAAAAATGTCCATGTGGTGCAGTGTGACATGTAAATAGCCAGGTACAATGTGTCTCACCTCTGACAGGCATCCCTAAGGAACTGGGCTCTGCCTGAGCTTCTTGGCCAGGATGAGCTACTTGCTACACATGGATAAAGACACGGTGTATGTGTTAGAGTAACAAGTATTCATTTTCTTTTAGGTTATACCAAAATATGGAAAGAGAAAACGGAAAGATATGACATAGTTTGGAATATATTTGATCAGGTTAATGCTAGTAAAGAGCCATTTAAAACTAAGTAAGTCCTCTAAAACAAAGTGTAGCTAAGAAATTGTCATTGCAGGAAAATTTAAATTGCTGGGTCTCTCCATTAAATTATAGCTTTGTCACATCCGTATATTGTGCTTTGTACTGTCATTACTTTTACCTCAAAATTTAATACAAATGAATATATAAAAAATATTACTAACAAAATTATAAAAATTTAAAGTGAAAATCCTGGAGCTAGGGAGATGGTTCGGCAAATTAAGAGCATTTACTGCTCTTGTAGAGGACCCAGGTTCACTTCCCAGCACACACATGGCAGCTCAAAACTATCTGTAATTCCAGGTTCCAGTGTCTTCTTCTTGCCTCCTCAGGTATTGTAACACACACACACACACACACACCACACACACACACAATGCATACATGCCCACAGGAAAAGTAAATACACATAAAATAAAAATAATTCTTTAAAATGTGGAAATCCTGGAGTTTCCAGTCATTAGCAAACTGAAGTGCCTTATTTTTGTCATTACAATGTATAGCACTTGGCTGGAGAGATGGATCAGCGGTTAAGAGCGCTGACTACTCTTCCAGAGGTCCCGAATTCAATTCTCAGCAACCACATGGTGGCTCACAACCATCTGTAATGGGATTGGGTGCTCACTAAAAGTAGTGCTACCTTTAGAGAAAGGTACCTAAAAGAAGTTACCTGGCTTTGCTACATTTCCCTTGGTCACAGTACATACCATCAGCATTCAAGCACTATGCTGCTCTGAGGGGCTGAGCATGTCTGTGACATGCTCCTTGCCCCCATGCAGGTTGTCACCAAGCGAGCTCCATCAGCTACTTGGCACTACTTTGTCGTATCACTCTTTCATGCAAGAAGAGAACAATCCTAACCTTCCAACTCACAAATTTTACAACAGAATTGCTACTCTTTTTTATTCTTTGAAGTCTTATTCATTCTTAACAGCTATTCTCTCCCTAGAACAATTACTCCTTGTGGAAGCAGGGGATGGCAGGCAGGCTAACCACTGTAAAAGTAAACATCTATTAATAAGGTATAATTTACACCATAAATCTATAAAGCTGGGTCAAGTCCTTTATTTTAAATGAATTATAAGTTCAGAATATTCCTCAAGTACTATACTATCAATGGCAAGAATAAAATAGTTGAGAATACTATAGTTAGACCACAGGCAAACCCAACAGAACTAATTCATCTGTCAGAGGAGAAAAAGAATCCATTAGGCTATAAACAAGTGATATTAGATCTATACTAAGGTCCAGCAGGATGGAGTAAGTGAAACAATGATCTCTAATGTCTACCTGGATACTGAGGGATAAAAGCCTCATGCCATGTAAGGAAAAGGAATGGTGGCATCTAGGAGAACCAATAGACTTGACATGGGGCATGCTAAATACTATGGCTGCAGTATAAAATGTCTCCCACTGGCTCATCATGTATTTGAACAGATGTTCTCCAGCTGGGAGTGTTGTTTTGGGAGACTATGGGACTTACAAGAAGTGGACTGGACCACTGGGGAAGGCCTTCCACGTGACATCCTGGTTCTGACAGGAGCGGAGAACAGACTTTAGGGCATGCTCTCAGCACAACAGACTAAGCTATGGTGCTATCCTAATGGGGATGGACTGTGGGCCTCTACTCCATTAAGATGCTCTGTCAGCTGTTTCATCAGTGGCAAAAAAAGCAAATATAGTGAGTTTGCAGGTTTGTGAGTGAACCTGGCCATGGGGTAAGCAGAACTGTAGACCTGGCGCTCTGGTAAGCAATCATAACTATCACCTCTGCAGCTTGTGTCCTTTATTGTATTCCTTGCCTTTAAAAATGTTATTCCTAAAGAGACTTACAAGACTTTTCAAGGTACTGAGAAAAAGTGACAGTTGACTGCTTGGCCCTAATCAGAACACTGATATCATCCCACATAAGGGAACACTGCAGAAGAGGGAGTAAAAGAATGTCAGAACCACAAGGCAGGCAGAAGGGCTGAGACATACTACTCTGTGGGTATGATACGACCACTGCTATCATGATCCCACCGCAGCTCTGGGTGCTTACACTAGACCTGTATGAGAATGGGCCTCTAGCAGTAAGTCATGAGGGGAAGGGGCTCATGAGGCCCAAGTCATCACTGCTGAACTACAGGTTATCAATGGCTCCTGTGGGTGTGAGAAATTGTTCAGTTGTTTACCACCAGAGTGCCAGCCAGGCTCCAAAAGACAGTGCCAAACCCAGAAAGCCTTGGTTAAACCCACTGTGTCACAAAGCAAAACAAAGAAAAGCAAAGGACCATGGAAAATGGGTTTGCAGCAAGAACCAGAGGTGAAACACACTAAGTGACATAAGAGAGGGACCAAGGTGAGAGGAATCAGAATGCATTAATATGTATAAAACTGTCACAGAGTAAAATTACTTTTTAAGTGTTTCTGAGTAATTATCTTTCTTCTTTTATCATAGGCTTTTCTATATTCTATAATACACCACTGTTTTTATTCTTATTCTAATGATAAGGATTACATTTCATCTGAAGACTGTAATCACACCCCACAACTCTAAGATTATTTAATCTCCTTCAATTCTGAATGAGAAGAAAGGGTACAGAGAACACATTTATTAACTGAAATAAACCCTACTGCTCTTTAGAGGCTGAATGGGCTTTACAATTCCTTCAATGACAGCAGTGGGGACACAGTTTATCGCAGGCCTTTATAATGGCTAGAGAGGTACAACCCCACCACGCATGCATTTTCTGTCCACAGGGATCAGGACAAAGTGTGATCTCTCTTTCATTTGAAAAGAGCAATCTGATAAACGAGAGAGAAGGGTCTTTTATTCCCCCGGGAGCACAAATCCACTTTTCTTTACTTTCTACTAGTTTAAATCCAGGACAGGCACAGCAGCACATGGGTTCTGTGTCCAATGGCGTTTGCAGGAAGGTTATTTCAGAATTTGGCACGAATCATGTCACGGTTTCCGTGGGCCCGAGTGACTTCCCCAGATCACTCTGGTTTTGTTTGGTTTGCCTCCTGGAGTCACTGTATTGTTCTTTGCTGTATACACATAAGCACATCTCTTGCCTACGTAGAACTCAGTTTCATCTCTGGCATAAACATCTTCAATTTTAAGAAGAGCTGTGTGTCCTCTTTGGTTCCGGAAACCTCACTTGTAGCCAGCAAAAATGGCCTTGAACCAGAGCCTTCCAGACATACTCACTTTTTAAAGAAGTTCTGTTCCAAAAAAGAAAAAAAATAGTCCTATTCCCAGCAGGCCCCAGAAATCTACCCTCAAGTTCAGCAGCACAAACTCCCTCACCTCCACTGAGAGTAGAGTCTCTTAATGGTGCAAACCATTAACTCAGAAAATAAAAGGACGTCATTATGAAATAAACTTCCTTCCTCAACTACTTTGTTACAAGTAATAAATTAGTGTACTTATCAAAACATGAAATGTCACACAAGATTACTGTGTTCAATGTGATACCATTGTAGCTAACAAGTCCATAAGAAAGTAAACAAGTGGAACAAGTATGGAAGCACACGCTTATGACACTTGCACACACTGCTGGACTGAGGGAGCTCCATGGTGAATCTGACCCCCAGCCAGTTTACACAGGAGAAAACTGCTAATATGCTACTAAAGAAACCACCATAGAGGGTTAGACCCACAGATTAGGCCTCACCCAACCTAGATCAGAGAAGCTTCTTCCAGCAGTAGATGGAAATAAACAGACCCAAAACTGGACAACGCAGAATGAGAGCCTGCGGGAATGGATGGCTCCAAGGACACAACAGGACTGATGTCCATCCAAGCTCACAGAGAGTGGCGGCATAACCTAAACAGACCTACAGAGCTTCAAGCCAGACAGGGCTCCAACCCTGAGAAGAGGAAGTCTGACATGGTAGCCCACTTCTAACCAGGAAGCTATTTGTAATTGTTACATGCTGGCAAAAGGGAAATCAGTTCTTCCCACTGGGGTGTCACTGGTACATCAGCCACACCAGATCAGACCCTATGTCCAAGAGTAGTTGGCCAGAGGAGCTGGGGGAAACACAACACCTTTATGTTTCATTTTGGAGGGGGTCTTTTTCTCGTTGGTTTGTTTGTTTTGGAGAGAGGGAAAGACAGAGAGAGAGAGAGAGAAAGAAAGACAGAGAGAGAGAGAGAGAGAGAGAGTGTTAAACAAGAGAGAGAAGATAGGTAAGAAGGTGGAAAGATCTAGAAGGAGTTAGGGAAAGGGAAAACCTGGCCAAAGGCTATTGTATGAAGTATTTTAAATCAATTCTGTAGAGCATGAGAAAATACTTACCATACTGTCTCAGAATACTCACTGCTAGCCATTTAAGAACACTTGCTCCTGACTACTACCCTAGGTTTCCAGGCGATAGAGTCCATAAAAGGTTTGAGAGCAAAGACATGCAGGCAGCGTCAAAACCTGAGTCAGGCATGCACCCACCTGATACCTCAGTCTCTCCTTCTTCATCATCTTTGAACAACATGGCAATGGTATACTGAGGTCCTGACTTGACAGTGCACAACTGTTATCTTCTCCACCCTACTGTAACCTGGCTTTCCCAACTCCAAAACAGGTATAGGGTAACTGCTGCTTGTATTTGTCACTTCTCTCCATCCCTCCAAAGCAGCACCCGGTAAGCCTCACACCTGATGGCATTCCTGCCATTGTAGGCACCCCCACTTTTTTTTAAGAGATTTTATTTAGCCGGGCGGTGGTGGCGCACGCCTTTAATCCCAGCACTTGGGAGGCAGAGGCAGGTGGATTTCTGAGTTCGAGGCCAGCCTGGTCTACAGAGTGAGTTCCAGGACAGCCAGGACGACACAGAGAAACCCTGTCTTGAAAAAACAAAAAAAAACAAAAAAAAAACAAAAAAAAAAAAAAAGAGATTTTATTTATTTAATGTATATGACTACACTGTAGCTATCTTCAGCTACCCCAGAAGAGGGCATCAGATCCCATTACAGACGGTTGTGAGCCACCATGTGGTTGCTGGGATTTGAACTCAGGACCTCTGGAAGAGCCGTCAGTGCTCTTAATGCTGAGCCATCTCTCCAGCCGAGCATCCCCACTTTTAAACAGCTCAAATGATCAAATTATTAAGGAAATGACAAAGTGAAACTCCTGTAACTTCTGTGTTAATCATCTGGATCACGTGTGCTGAGGAGCCTGCTGCTGCTGTATCTAAAGGCCTTCACTGACTTTATGGAGATGTGCACGTCAACAGCACTCTGCGTGCGAGCCATCTTTGGGAGGAGGTACCCAGAGGCCAAGCCTTCAGATGAGTGCAGCCTCACTAAGCATCTTCTTCCCCACTCCATCCTTCCTCCCCAGAGTCTGGCTAAACTGGCTAACCTGGAACTAGCAATCTTCCTATCTTGGCCTCCTGGGGGATTGGGCTATAGGCACAGACCACCATGACAGGCCTCAGCAAATACGAACTACAACCTGAGAGGAATCTAGAGCCTAAAATATCTGCTAAAAACTGAGGCAAACTTATGACTTACCAAAATAGATAAAATAAATATTCTAAGGCAATTTGTTGCAAAAGTATAATTGTGAACCTGTTTACTAAAGCATCGAAACAAAAAATGCAGTCATTTCTGTGGGGGAGGGGACACAGCAGAAAGAGAAAACTGAGCAACAGGAAGTCTGTCAGTGCACACAGGTCACTCGCTCTAGGAGCCAGCTGCTGTGTGGACAGGGCACAAGAAACCAACGTGTTCAAACATATTTTAGGTTGCAAATGTTTCTATGGTTCTAAGACAGCAGTTCTCAACCTGTGCTTCATGACCCCGCTGGGTATGGACCAACCCTTTCATAGGGGTCTCATATCAGATATTTATATTATGATTGATTCATAACAAAATTGTGTAGCAAAATTAGTTATGAAGTACTAATGAAAATAATTTTATACTTGAGGGTCACCACAACATGAGGAACTGTATTAAAGGGCTAAGAACCACTAAGAACCACTGCTCTAAGATCATTTAATTTTTGAAGTGTCTTTAGTATTTTATAAATATTTACTGTTACCTTCCCTCTTCACTTCAGTCATCAGACTTCTGGCAGCCTCTGCTTGGGGGCTAACACCTGGGAGCTAAGACAGACTCTCTCTGTTGACTATCTTTGAAGAAGCCACCTGAGCACATCCACTGCCTGAGTACGCCAGCCAGCCGCCTGAAGATCTTCTGAACCTGGGGACTTTGGCACCTGAACTTTCTTTGTAGTGTAATCTAGAGACTTGTTTTCAGTTTCTCCTGTGACTATAAAAACCCTGATTTATTCTCAGTAAAGTGGAGCCTTGATTGGAATGCAACTTGGCTTCGGGTTTTCTCTTTGCATTTCAAACCCTTTATTTCAGGTCCTTTATTCCCTCCTGGCTGAGGAGAACCCAGTGCATGAAACTGCGGGCAGTTTCATTTTACTACATTTGTGTTTGTGTGTACATGTGTTCCTGACATGGAGCCTGTGGAGATCAGAGAAGCTGTAAGAGTAAGTTCTCTTCTTCTATCATGTGGATCTTGGGGATCAAGCTCACATTATCAGAGCTTAGAAACAAGCACCCTCACCTGCTGAGCTGTCACACTGGCCCTAGTTTATAAGTATCTAATGGATTTTACTTTTAGAAACTAAAAGCATGGCACATATAAAATTTTATTATGCAACAGTCTATTTGAAAACAATGAGGTTTACCTGTTATCAGATTCAATTTAAGATTTCTACATACAAAATATGATTGTGATGCTGAGCTAAGAGCGTAATGAAGGTCAATGTGCTTTCTAGCCTCAATGAGATCCAACTAAGCAGAAACAAACAGGAGGACCCAGTAAAGACTTCTAACCTAGTATATGTCCAAGTAGTTGCTGAATAAACGTGAAAGGCAAGAAATATAAATAACACTTCAACACCTCAAAGTCAAAGAAAACTGTTCTCAAAAAGGAGATTTTTTTTAAGCTAGTCCCTGGGCAGAGTTTCAACAAGCAATGCTGCAAAGCAGGACAGTTAAAGCAGAGGAAGCCTGAAAAACAAAGCTACCATATGCAAAGATACAGAATTCCCAAAGCACTTTCAAGAAAATCTGTAAGCAGGCAGCTGAAAGAAAAAGACAGACTTTTCCAGAGGGCCATTCTAGAGACCAGGGGAGTCAGGCTGTGGGAGGCTCTGCCTGGCAGAGTGAGGGGTCTGCAGGCAGGAGTCATATTCACAAACTTAATCTATACTAACATTTTTAATTAATAGATTTTGCATATAATTTTAAATGTTTTATAATGAATTACTTGGAAATAGTCCATTTCAAATCCTCACTACTGTCAAAGCAAGGACACTGGGGATAGGATAGAAGTGAGAACTCTTAGGTGCCTGACACTAGCTGCCCTACAGTAGAAATGTCCCACCTTGGCTGTGTGGGGCTGGGCATGCATGTGTCCATATGTGTACAAAGGTGCTCACAACTTACAATGCTGCCACAGAAGATGAACCCACAACATGTCAATAAATTGTTAAGCCAAGCCATCATAAAGTATAGTCTGTTTATCTGTATCTACATATAATTTAAATGTGATGCCATGTAAATTATTACATGACAAAATTTATATAGACTATGTAACATTTTTACATCAGATGCAAAAGCTATTTTTATTTACAAGTATGTGTCTGTATGTCTGTGTATGCTCAGTTCAAGTAAGCTCTGGCTTCTCTTTCTAAAGCTAGTGAGAAAACACCAAGACTTTTGTAAAGTTAAGCTACTTCCGGATCAGATGACAGAAAGGAAGTTGTGGTTTTAAGTGACTTTCTTGCTTCCTAACTATATTCTGCTAAGCAAAACTTACTGTTAGCACAGAGAGATAAAATATAAATGCTTTGTTTAAACTAACAAATGTCTAAATAGGAAATACCAATGAACCAAACACTTGACACCTTTGAGTGAAGACTAGAATTAGGCTCGCCAGAATACATTTAAGACAAATTTCACTGTCTTACACATAGCAACCATCATTATGTACAGATGCCAGGGGACTATGTGAGGATATTTTTGCATGTAAGAACTATATACTTAATAGTACACCATCTAATTATATACAGTGTGCTTTTACTAACAACTAGAAATTAAATATAACTAAAAACATAAATGCACAGGTAAAAGAAAAAGTAAACCTGTCTAGAGAAACAAAGGAAATTAATGCCAGTGGTGAAGTAAGAAAGGAACGGGGTGGCAAATATGCAGGGAAACCACTCCTCGGAGACCCTATTCTTGCACAGAAATGACCATGTGGAACCCTATATAGTATTTTTTATTTAATGTAGTAAGGTTTAAGTTAATGTACAGTTGATTCTCTAGTTGACTATCTTATATGCTTCACTCTCTTAATGACAGAAACGTTATTAATCTTAAGGATTCCTTAAGTATGCAACAGTTTATAAGAAGCTTTCCACCTTTAGCCACTTAATTTTAAATTCTGATATGAGTGTAGAAACCTGTCACAGTCACTTTCCAAGTCTCAATCAAGTCCAGGTCTGCCGAATGCTAACGCCCATCCTTCCACATCCCCAGCGCTGCATGCTTCGGATGACTTTCGGAGGACTCTCAGGCACCATTTGGAACCTCACACAGCCAGGCTCTCTGGCCCATCTCTCCACACTTGAGATAGCACTTCCAGAAGTGCTGTGTCATCCTAGCTGGTCATCCTCCTGTCTCCTGTCCTGTTGTCAGTTACCACTTCTCAGAATATCTGGTTCTGGCAACTTTAGTCACCCATTAACAACTTCAGCCCTTCCGGCTGCTTATAACTTAACGCCTATCATAATCTGAAAGAATTAATAGGTGGGGACAGAGCTCAGCAGGTGAGGTGCTGGCCATAAAAGTATAAAGAACAAAATTTAGATTCCCAGAAACCCATGCAAAAGCCAAGTAGTTGTGGCAAGTGCCTGAAATCCCAGCATTTAGGAGACAGAGAATGGGGATGCCCAGGACAAGCTGGCTGGCTAGACTAGGAAAACCAGAGAGCTCTTAGTTCAATGAGAAATACTGCCCTTCCCCCAGGAAAGTAGAGAGCAATTGAGGAAGACATTCAACATCAACTTTGGGCCTCCATACACATATGCACAACCTTCTAAGCACAACCAGACATGTACCCCTTTAACATGCAAATACACATGCAGACATACAAGTCTTCCATGTATATATGTAAAAAAAAAAAAAGTTGCCAAAAATAAAAATCACTTCATCATATCAGAACTTGTCACTTTATGAAGCAATTCTTGTATACTATAACTTCAAACTAACAAGGAAACTAGATACCAAAGAACAGCAGACTTTAAAGCTGCCTGGAGCATTCTGGGGCTTGGCAAATGGAGAAGGGAAGACAATGTCTAAAAAGTTCCCTAACCCCTCACAACCACAGGGGCTGTGTTGGCTTCACTATTAGACAACTGGAGAGGCTGCATGACCCCACATGGGAGTAAGTGAGGACAACTTCAGCAATGCAAGTTATTCTTAAACATGAGTTACTGAATGTCACACCAGGGCCCTGGGTGTTTCATCAAAGCGTCAGGCTTTCTTCTCCATCACACTTCTCAGGTTTCTGGGACTTTGAGTATATTCATCATCATTAAAATAATAGAACAAGAGCATTTCCTTCATTTAATCTCTACTATATCCCCATGAGCACATTCTTGACCGTGGTTTTGAAGTGCGTATTTAATTTTGCTAACACACTGGGTTTTTTGTTTTGTTTTGTTTTGTTTTTTGTTTTGGAGTAAATTTTCAACTTAACTAAATCATTCCAAAACCTATAACTTTTCCCTTACTAATATACAAATTGTATTTAAAACATTTTACTGTATGTTGGCAGTCCCAAAATAGTCTTAGACACAGCCCAGCTTAGATGCACTGTGTTCTCTGTGCATCATCCCTGCCTGAAGTTTCCTTGGCCCGCTCTGCTACTCTTACTCCTGTGGCGCTAACATTTACTGAGTCCTTTCTGTAAGGCAGGCATTATTCTAAGTGCTGTATTTCCATTAACTCATTTACTCTCCACAGCAAATTTGACTATAGGAATTTAATCCTTTAAGAAAACAAGGAGAAATTTCGACTTTGTCTTTATTCTCAGTCAGCTTACTTACTTACCAAATCATTCTGTGAAAATCTTTTAAAAGTCCCTCACAAAACCATCTGGGCCTGGTAACATCAAGGTTTCAGTCTCTTATATGGTCATTTTTATTAACTCATATGTTCCTACCAAAAACAAGCCATTCTCCTTGCTTCCTTTCCTTTTGAGAGACAGGATATATTCTTCTATGATTCAAACTGCCTTTGAACTCAAACCTTTCCCATCCCAGCTTTCTGAGGACTGGAATCTAGCTATGTACCACCACACTGAGCTTATATTTTCTGATTTACTAGCTATGCTAACTGATCCCTGATAAACATTAGCATCATTTATAATGATGTTACTTTCTTTTTTCTAGCCCTAATTTTGCTTCAAGTACCTTCGAATTCTAGCTAAGAAAACTTGTCTGGTCTAGGATATACGCAGGTGTACGCATGTACATATGGACGTGTGCATGTGTGTGCATGTGTATGCATGTGGGATGGAGGTCAGCTCAGGCACTGCTCCTCAGGAGCTGTCAACCTTGATTTTTGTGGATAATGTCTCTGAGAAATCCTGGAATCCATCAATTAGATTAGACTGGCTGTCTAGGAAGCCCCAGAGAGTCGCATAACAGTCTCTCCACACTGGGATTACAAATATGCACTAGAAAGCCTGGCTTCTGTGTGAGGACTGAGAACTGACCTCGAGGCCTCATAAAGCAAACACTTTACTGACGGAGTTACTTCCTAGCCCTTCTTAATTTTCTTGTAAAGAAAAATGATGTTTCCGTTTTACTGAACTATACTTTGTTTTCTGACTTGTTGTTTGTTAACATTACTAACTTTTTTCTATCTCATCTTAGGTTTATCTGGTCATTCTATATCCTATGTGTTATTTATATATTTAATTTTTTTGTATTTTCTAGACAAGCCACAATTGCCAGTTTGTAATAAAACTTTGAACTAAAACTTTTTTAGGATTGTTTATTTGTTTCTCTGAGACAAGAGTTTTATGAATCCCAGTACGTCCAGCTTGCTAGGTAGCAGAAAAGACCTAAGACCCTCCTGTGGCTTGGGATAACACTTATGCACCACACCTAGTGTACACAGTGCTGGATAAATAACCTGGAGCTTACACCTCACTATTGATATATTAGAGTGAGCTCTCCACTTGGGAAATTTTAATTTAGATGCATCATTAGTTTATTACTTGAGCCAATCACATTGGCGAGAGATGGTCTCTCAAGAATACTTACTGTATGCTCCCTTAACTGTGTTTGATTCCCAACACAGATTATCTTGATTTCCTTGAAATGTACACTCACTCATTCCAAGTGGCCTGCCTGTAAATGGAAATCTGAGGAACGGGGTTATACAACCTAGGCAAGCCCTCGGCCAGATGAAGTACTTCCCTGGCCCAGGAGAGAGGAAGGAGCGGCTGCACATCATGTGCACGCTTATATGCAGCTGCTCACGTGCCATGGCCTCTGGGTAGAGGTCCGAGAACAACAGGAGCAGGGTACCTTCACCCACTGAGTCATCCTAATTTCAGAAGCTGAGATTGTGTTTTTAAGGTTTACAAAAGTGGTGGGGTTTGCTTTCTAGGTATTACATTGCTATTAACCTAAAACCTTACTGTAGAGTACATAGTTGATAACATACTTACTTAAAAATTGTTTCTTAAGCTGGGAAGGCAGGTCAACTAATAGCACAAGGTCCTGCTCCATCCCCAGAACACACATGAAAGTGCCAAGCACGCTGGGGGGTGGGGGGTGGCACACGCCTTTAATCCCAGCACTTGGGAGGCAGAGGCAGGCGGATTTCTGAGTTTGAGGCCAGCCTGGTCTACAGAGTGAGTACCAGGACAGCTAGGGGGCTACACAGAGAAACCCTGTCTCAAAAAAAAAAAAAAAAGAAAAAAGAAAAGTGCCAAGCACAATGGTACACACTGTAACATCAGAGATAGGGTGTCAGAGACAGGTAAATCTTGGTGAGTAGCTAAGCTTGATGGCAGGCATTGCTAGTTTTAACAAGTACATTGGCCTGGTTTTTATGTTTTCTTTAATTTTTCCTTTCATACTTTTTCCTTCTGTTTTCCTTCTATGATACAACTAACACACAGATTAAGCCAACATTTTTGGAGTACTTAGTGAGAGATACCACACTTGGAGGGAAGAAATGGTACCCAAGGCATCAGCAACATAACATAAATGGTGCTGCTCACCCCATCTCTTTCAGCAGCAGAAGAGACGGTGCTGCTCACCCCATCTCTTTCAGCAGCAGAAGAGACGGTGCTGCTCACCCCATCTCTTTCAGCAGCAGAAGAGGCTTTCTCAGAAGTGGGTGAGCAAGGGTGAACAAAGATTTGTCAAAATATGACATACTGAAATTTAAACATGCCAGATGGAGTGGTGCACGCATTTGTCCCAGTACAGAGGAGGCAGAGGCAGGCAGATTCTGTGAGTCTGAGGTCAGCCTGTCTATAGAGCAGTTCTTGGCCTGCAAGGGCTATATAGAAAGATGCTGTCTCCAAACAAAAACGAAAACAAACAAACAAAATAACCAAAAAAGTTGTCCCAATGAAAGAATGGGAAAAAGATTATTTCAAACAGAAACTAAGCACCGTATGTACAAAAGAGCAAAGACATGTGGGACAGAACTGAATGAAGCCAACATATGTGGAGTCTGGATAAGGGAGGAGCTGTAGGAGACGATGCCTGAGAAGCAGCTCAGGGAGGACCATGTTAAAGAATCTAAGGAAGTACTGAAGTACATCTAAGAAACAAAGTGACGTCCATCATATAAAGTGCTGTGTGGAGAATGACATAAGGAACTGGGTACACTGCTAAGATAATCCAAGAAAGAGATGACAGTAATGGGGGATGCTGGCAAACAGTGAAGACGGCCAGATGGAAATCGATGCCACGGTCTTATATAGCCTTTTTCCCAACCAAATCTTGGAAGCTATGTGTTTACTGCTAGTTCTATGCAAAGTTACTTTCACATAGACCACAACATGGACTTTTTAAAATTCTTTTTTAAAATTTATTTTGTATATGAGTGCTTAGTCTGCACGTATGTCTTTTATCACGTGCATGCTGGAACCATCTCACAGTTATTAAAAAACATCATCTCGTGAATGATTTCTATAATAAACACCTCTATTAATGGACATAGCTTCATTCTTTCAGTAACTGTTTATTGAATATATATATCACTAGATCTAAGAATATGCTGCTCAGTGGAAAATGACATGCCTGGCATATGTGAAGCCCCAAATAAATCCCCAGTGCCAAAAAATAAGCAAATAAATAAACAAGGCATATTAATGTCAGATAACATGGGCATGGGAATGTGGCAAGAAAGCAATTCTAGTCTTACAAAGCTGGTAATTTATGAAGTAAAATGTAATTAAACTTTGTATATATCTGATTATGTCCTACAGCAGTACTTTAAAGCAGTTGAAGTTAAACCGACAGCTTTTCACATCAGCCATCCGTTCAGTCCTTCAAACACATTCACTAACATAGTAGTACACGTGTTTCCAGTCCTTAGAACAAAGCCACAGACGATCTCCTCCTAGAGTACTTCACTGTGGCAAACACTGGGAAACAACAGTCCACACAGATGTTCTACAGACTGCAGATAACTGGCAGAAGAAAACACACCCTATGCACTGGGCCTGGAGCACCACTCAGACACGCCACTCTCTATCAAGAGGAAAGGAGAGCCTCAGCGAAGCTTCACTCAGTGTGCAGAGGAGAAAGAGGGAGCCACACAGGAGCTGATGTCAGACACGCGGAGAGAAAAACCAAGGGCCAAAATCCTGGGCAGGCCTAGACTTGGCTCAGCGTGGAAGTGCATCTGCCACCAAGCCTGATCACCTACGTTTCAGAGGAAGGGGAGATTAGACGAGACCTGCACCCTGGCACAGGTGTGTGCATGCACACAAAATTACAAATTTGCTTTTAGTTACAGCAAACACCTGGCATATCCAAGGAGCAATAAGAAAGTAAATTCAAGAGCAATGAGAGAAAGAAAATGGCGAAAGTCATTTGAGGAGACAGCAAAGAGTAAGATTACATATTGTCTTTCAATCAGACACGGAAAAAACTTACAATTTTACTCAAATTAGGATGAGAAATTAGGACAGGAAGAGATCTAATCTGGAAAATAATATGATATGATATTAAAATAAAAATGACCTGGCTCCTAAGTGGAGACAGATGGGAAGAGGAGCAGCATAAGAGAAATCAGCAGAGCATTTATGGCATGAAGCCAGCAGAAATGATCACTAGGATGGTAACAGTAGCGTGCACGTTCTTTACATATTGGTATGGCACACACAATTTTCAGATGAATGGAAATATAGGATAAGAAAGAGACTACCCAGAAAGTAGTCAGGAATCCATGTGAGCACGTTAAGTTCAAGACAGCTACACGCAGAGTGTCTAAAGAATGGCTCAGCAGAAACACTGACTCCTTACAGTTACACTCTAAATGTGTATACTGCCTAGCAAGATCTTCTAAATGATTTTTAGCTCAACATTACACAGACGGGTATTTTTAACACAACAGACAAAGTTTGGGCCTCTACAGTTTTATTGTGAAAAGGAGAAAAAAATACATAAGCAATTAAAATATAGGTTCTTTGGGCTGGAAAGATAGCTCAGTGGTGAAGAGCACATAACCCTCTTCTTGAGCACCTGAGTTGCGTTCCCAGCACCCATATATAAATTTCTCAAGGAATAAACTCTGTGCAATGCACCGGCCTCACTCTAGAATTATGTTACATTCAAAGAACTTTCCAATTAATTTGTGATTGAGAAGGACAGAGGGATACAGGTATAGGACACTGTTGCCTGAACCTGACCACGTGGAAAACCACTTAAGAGTGTTACCTACAAACAGTTTACCATGGATGGCCCATTCAAGTCTTCTTCTTTCCTGTCCAATGTAAGAATCAGGCTATAAATTAAGGATGGAGGAGGGCTCCTCTAACCCCTATGCTCTGGGGGTGAGGACTCCGCTTCCTCTCACGGCTAAGGTTAATGCTGTGGCCCTCATCTTTTAGCATTTTCAGTGGGATCTTTTAAAGCAAAAAAACCTGGGAAATACAGCCCTATTCATTAATGTGTGTGGTGAGATCAAGTGCTTCCACGGATATTTAAGTTTTCATAAAGATAACTTAATTAAATTTTACAATTCTTTATAAAAACTCTAATATATAACAACAACAATAACAGAATTGGGGAGGTGGCTCAGTCAGTAAGATGTCTGCCGTGTAAGCATGTGAAACTGAATTTGGTCCCTAGAACCCATGTAAAAAAACCAGGAGTGGAAGTGCACATCACCAGCACCTGGAAGACAGTCAGAAGGACCTTTGCATCTCACTGGCCAACCCGCTCAATCAGCTGGTTCAGTTAGATCCTTAAAAAATCAAACTGGGATACTATGGTTTTCAGACCAGCTTATATATTTCAAAAGTATTTATATACCCAAAAGAAACAGACGATTAACTAGGGAGGTGGCTTGTAAGAGAACAACAAAGTGAGACTGAATGCTTTGCTTGACATTTGTAACTCTTGAATCAAGTTGAAGAAGAGGACTTTATAAGTTACTCTTTCTCTGAGATGAATGCTTTTCCAAATTATCGCAGCTAATGAACCAAATTCTTAACCTCACTTAATGTCTGTGCCACCCTCCAAGCAGAACCATTGTTCATTGAAACAGTTGGTGAATGACTTCATGGATAGAACATCTTAATACCTACACCATTTCTTAAATGAATGTAACCTGTTCTCTGGGAGCTGAGAATAAAGTCACTCACTCAAGTCAAATAGCTTTGACCATAGCAGGAAGTCTGTATACAAAAATTGAGCCTACAATTCATTTCTTGGTGCAGCAGAACTATCAACTCTCAGCTTAGCTACGATGGAGGTAAAATCCTTTGGGGATGTGAGGGTCATTGAAATACAGCCTTATTACAATGAAAAAAAAATCAAAGTGGGGACTGACAGAGAAAGGCATTCACAGTGAGCTGCTGCTCCCAGCACACACATCCTTAGTTAGTAATAACAGTAACAGAGAGGCATCAGACTCGCAGAAGAGGGTGCATCTACATCATACTGTGCTGTATTTTGGATCTTCTCAACTGAAATTTAAGTTAATCTTCACAAAATGAGATAAGCACTGTTCACTAGGATTTATTCAATTTATCCCTCCTTAGCTTTTACTTTAAATTTTCTCTCTTTTGAGTATTTTACATCTTCTAACTTTTGTTTACCACTCATAAAATTCACCCCTCTGCCTACAAAGGAAATAACAACATAATTATTATTATTATTATTATTATTATTATTATTATTACACACCATGACAGACATGAAAGGCATTTAATTTCTCATATTATTAATCTTAATATAATCTGGAAATAGTTCTTAATCTGCTTGACAACTTAGAAGGTAGCCTGTAGGAATCATGTCACTAACAAGACAAAGAACACAGGCAGTTTTATAAGATAACACTGATTCAAAGGCAGTGGACACATAGCAATGAGAAAAACAATTCCACTATCCCAAAATTATTAAGTCTACTAATTTTTTTAAATAAATTCAGCTGACATGGTAATGCATGCCTTTAATATCAGCCTTTAGGAAAAAGAGGCAGGAAATCTAAGTTTGAGGTCAGCCTAATATATACAGTGGATTCTAGAACATCAAGAGCTATGTAGAGAGACCTTGTGGGCACACCGGCATGCACCTTTAATCCCAGCACTCAGGAGGCAGAGGCAGGAGTATTTCTGTGAGTGCTAGAGCTGTTACACAGAGAAACCTTGTCTCGCAAAATGAAATAAAAAGTATGTAAAAAACAAATAAATAAAACAAATCTAACTCAGAAGGGGGAAATTTAAATGAATTTTTTAGACCAGAAATTCTTACAGACTAAAATGCTACATGTCAGTGTTTTGGCTCAAAACAAGTCAGGGTTTTTTTGTTTTGTTTTGCTTTGTTTTTTAGTTTTTTCGAGACAGGGTTTCTCTGTGTAGCTCTGGCTGTCCTGGAACTCACTCTGTAGACCAGGCTTGGCCTCAAACTTAGAAATCTGCCTGCCTCTGCCTCCTAAGAGCCGGGATTAAAGGCGGGTGCCACCACTGCTGAGCACAAGTCAGGGTTTTATATAGAACTTTCAGTAAAACTACCTTAGTCTTGGCCACCAAAAGAAGAAAAGCAAGCAACAGAAAATATCTCCAAGAACTTAAGAAGAACTTTGGCAGTGATGCTACTTAACTCTCAAGTGAAGTGTACACTCAGATACCTAAGAATCTCGAAAGCACAGACATTATCTTTGGTGTTTTGGAAAAAGAGTACGAGTGAGATCATCATCAATGTTATTGCCTGTTTCCCTTTTCCTTGCATTCACAGTCTTCTCTATATTAATAAGCACAGAAAGACAGCAAGGCAGAGTGAACCCTGGAGCCAGACAGCTGACATTCACTCAAGTCTCAGCTCTGAATCTCATCTCTACTGTTCACTATCTGTAAGAATGGTGGGTTTTTACATGTGTTCTGACAATGGTGTACTCTGAGTGTTGTAGCTTGGATATGGCTTAAGAATGTCAGCAGAAGGATTTGAGAAGTGAAGGTTAGAAGATCAAAAATTCAGAGTCATCTTCAACTATATAGAATGAGGCCAAACGAGGCATGATGGCACACACCTTTAAAATCCGCACTCATCCTCAGGCCTGCAGATCCTGAACCATACAGGGTCACTAATAGAGAACAGTTTAAAATATTTCATATTAATATCAATAGTATGCATAGAACATTCTCACATTATCCCCAAAATATATCCTCAGAAAGAGAACAGCTACAATACCACTTAAAAGCACAAAGTCATATTTCTGGGCAGTTTATCCTATTTAGAGTTAACTGCATTACATCACTTTCTCCTGGTACAACAGAAAGAAGTGACCTCTGAATTCCAACTGAAGATAACTAAGAAGTACAAGATGAAGTATGACATTTCTGTACTGTATAAAAATGACCTAAACTGAGTCAGTAATAGAACTGCTGGTGTGCACTATGTATCCAAGACATCTGCTGACCAATGATAAAAATGCAAGTTTAATCTACACATATGATTTGTGAAAATCATAGAATTTTAGTGTTTAGAAGTGATCTTAGAAATCAGACATTCTATTTTTTGTTTGAGATACAGAATTTTAATAAAATTTTCTGAGATTTTATTTTTTTCAAAAAGAGTTCTGGCAAAGTTTTATTACAGGAAACTTTCTTGGTTTACTTCTCACCGGTCTGTTTGGCATGCTTCTGACAGTAACAGAATCGCCTGGGTCAGTGACAGCCAGTGTGCATACTGTGTGTGTCTTTTCCACACGCTGTGCCCAGTCCAATAGTGTTGCCACTGTAGTGATGGACACCAGTTTTAGCCAACATGGCACAGTACTCTACTTCAGATTCCCTCAAAGCTGGGCAGACGTTGGTGAGGATAACCAACTTGGCTTTGCCTTGTCTGATCATCTGCAGAGTCTGTCTATACCCCAGCACCTACTTTCCACTTTTCCTAACAAACTGGAGCCTCAAGTTGACTGACTTCAGAGACCTTTTCAGCTTCTTCGTGGCCACCATCTTCCTGTCTTACGTGCCGGACAACCCCCAACCAAGATCAGCTGCCAAGATGGCCGGAGAGCAAGAAAGGATTCTCTGAGATTTTTATATACTTAACTATTCACTGTTAACTGAAATTTAGATTAAACAAGTAGCAATTTGAGTATCAACATGATAATTTTTTAAAATGTTTTAATATTTTATGAGTTAAAAGTTATGATTTATATTAACATTCAAATACAGAATAAATTTTTCTAGAATTTTACAAATATGTAATTTTTATAAAAATTGAAGATTTGTAGAATGCTTTATACATTTTTATACATTTGAAACCTTTTTTTTTTTTTTTTTTTTTTTTTTTTTTTTTTTTTTTTAGTTTTTTCGAGACAGGGTTTCTCTGAATAGCCCTGGCTGTCCTGGAACTCACTCTGTAGACCAGGCTGGCCTTAAACTCAGAAATCCGCCTGCCTCTGCCTCCCAAGTGCTGGGATTAAAGGTGTGCGCCACCACCGCCCGGCCTGAAACCTTATTTTTACCATATACTCAATGTATGTTTATCATATTAAATTGAATTTTAATGTTATGATTTTCATAATTAAAGCCTTTTATTTAAAAAAAAAAATCAGCACTCATGAAACAGAGGTAAGCAGTTGTCTGTTAGTTCAAGGCCAGCCTGGCTCACATACAGAACTTAGCCAGGGCTACACATGAGACCCTGTCTCAAAAACAAAAAATTAAAATTAATAAATTGAAAAAAGTTTAAGATCAGTATGAATACATGAGACTATCTAAACCAAAAGATAGTATATCCTAAGATTCATGTGTTAGAAACTTGCCCACAATGTGGTCACCCTGGGAGGGGAGGATAGTGGGAAGTAATTAAGTCACAGGGATTACTCTCAGGGTGACTAAGTTCTTAAAAGAATGAGTTATTAGTAGTTGGGAAAGTAACTCAGTAAATTATTCACGACACAAGCATAAGCCCCTGAGTTCAAATCCTGACACTGACATAAAAAGCCCGGCATGGTGGTTGACACTTATGACAGACACCAGCATTGAAGAGACAGGTGGATCCCTGTGGCTCACTGGCCAGCTAGCCTAGCCTAATCAGCAAATCCCTATGTCCCAGTGAGAGCCTTGTCTCCAGGAGACACTAGAGCTTGATGTCAGATACCAAACTCTCTCAAGGCCCTGCACACACATGAACACACACACACACACCTATATGGCTTATTTCAGATCAGGATATTGACATTTCTAATATACCAGAAGGCTCCCTGGTGATCTCTCCTCATCAGTACCACTCTTTCAAGAACAGTATTTTTGGAAAATCGTATCATTCATATCATCTACAAACTTCCTATGAATGAAATTTTTCAGTTTATGCTTTTGATTCTACTTTTATTCAACACTGTCTAAAATATCCACCACATGCTGCATTATTCATTTTTATTGCTATGTAGCAGTTCAGCCTAAAGGCCATAGTTCTGGCTTGGAGACATCATCTCAGTAGCCTGAGAAGTCTTGAAACTCCTGCTGTCTGCAGCCCTTAGGTGCTGGGATCTCAGTGTACACCAAGTATGACTTGCACTAACACTGTGAGCCCTGTTTCATTTCCAGAACTGTCATGATCATTTTTATGTCTTATATTTTTTACATAATGATCATTTTACACACATGTCCCGAAAAAAAGTCCCAGATGACTACTGTCTAATGCTACCTGCACATAATTCAAAGTAATTTCTATAAAATCTGCTTTCATATGAACCTTAAAGTTCCTATCCATAGAAGTAGAATATTATTTTATTCCTGTCTAATTTTATATTCTTCAATAAAATTTGGGGAACTTAAAAAATTTTCTATAATAAAGATATTCACATTTTCTAAATGGATGTTGCTAGTTTAAATAAGGACCTTGTAGGAGCACTGATCTCTCTTACTAATAAAAATAACGGGTACACGTCTTTGAAAACTTCTGGAAAGAGCCCGTGAGACTGCTCAATGGACAGAGGTAGCTGCCTGGAAAGCCTAGCAAGCCATTAACAAGAAAGAGGGAAATACTTCCCAAAAGTTGTCCTCTGACCTTCACATTCCGACACAATGCATGTCACATACACTCGAAACACACCCTGTCTTAGTTAGGGTCACTATTGCTGTGATGAAACACCATGACAAAGGAATCTGGGGAGAACAGAGTTTACTCAACTTCCTCTTCCACATCACTGTTCATCATGGAAGTCAGGACAGGAACTCACACAGGGCAGGAACCTGGAGGCAGGAGCTGATGCGGAGGCCATGGAGGGGTGCTGCTTACTAGCTTGCTCCTCATGGCTTGCTCAGCCTGCTTTCTGATAGAACCCAGGACTACCAGCTCAGGGATGGCACCACCCACAGTGGGCCTGGCCCTCCCTAATAAACCACTAATTGAAAAAATGCCCAACAGGCTTGCCAACAGCTAGATCTTACGGAGGCATTTTCTCAATTGTGGTTCCTTCCTTTCAGGTAACTCGAGCTTGTGTCAAATTGACAAAACTAGCCAGCATACACACTAATGATATATTTTTACTAATGATATATTTTTGAATATTAAATTTTCTAGAAAGATCTCCTTTCTCTTCCTCTCCTTCTTTCTAAGTCTGTTGGGCTTTACTGTCCCCTTTTTGTTATATTACCAACAGAGACATATTTGTTATGCTTTTGATTTTAACAAGAATGAATTTAAGGTTTCACTTAAGTTATTTAAGGATAACTCATGATCCTTGTTAGACTTGGAAAAGCACTTGTTTTACAGGTCAAAAGGGTTCACTGCTCTAGTTTGTGAAGGTTATCTCTTTCTTATTTTTTCCAACTTTGAAATATATATTTACTTTCCTTTATCACCAATTTTGTCTCTTCAGGAAAAAAAAATATATCATGAAATAACAACAGGATCCTGTAGGGAACTGAGGTCTAGTCACAATGTTAATATCTCTGGTCATGCTGAACAGCAAGCCCTATTTGAAGTAATTTGTACTATGAAAGAATAATTAAATCTTTATAATTTGCTTTTACTAAACTTAGAATTTTCGTTAAGTTTACTTGTAAAATTAAATAAGTAAATTTCAAATGTTAAATTCTTATTACATTTGAACTTTCATATCTATGTCCATAAATGAATTTGGACATAATGCATTTCCTTTTATGTATTCTTTTTAGCCTGGCTTTCAAGGTAACAACTGCCTTATTAACCAAAGGCTGCTTCCCCCCTTTTAAACTCTTCCTGGATTAATCAGTACAAAATTGAGTTTTGCTCTTTTAAAGTAACTGATTAATGATCCCACTCGGTACCCAGACTTCCTGCGTTCTCCTCGAGGGTCTAACCTGAGTACTCTATCTGGTGCCTAGTCAGGCCACCCCTACCTGCAGCACAGTCAAGCAACAACCCACAGATCCATCTGTCCAGCTTCCCACCATTGCAGGCTAAGGTCTCCTGACCTTCCATCTACTCCTTTCCCCAAACCCATGAGCTCTAGCCCGGGCCCCACAACCGTGCATCAACCTACTCTGAACTTCCTTGTCTGTAAGAAAAAGGAATTCTAGGCTTGGGTCAGGAGCCCAACTACCCCCAGGACTCTCCCACACTACATCCAGCCTTTCTACCCAGCCAGATCTACCCCACTCTCCAGGCATGCAACAGGAGCATGTCCTGTACAGCAGCCCAGTCCCCCACCCCCAGTCCACCTGATTTCATTCCACCCAAGCCATCTCTAGCCACTAGACCCAGCCATGCTCTCTTCTGCCCCAACCTGCTCTGTCCACATCAGACTCAGAACTAACAAAGACCACATGCCTACATATCATTGCAAGAAATACCAACAATATAAAAAATTAAGCCAGGATCTTCTCTCCAAAACCTACTAGTACTGTTGAAATAAATATCTGCCAATGAAAATCACCTAGGTGGACTCCAGGAAATGATACAAACACCGACATCAAAACTATTCTTTACGAGCCGGCACATGTCTTTAATCTCAGCATTCAGGAGGCAGAGGCAGGGAGGTAGGTCTCTCTGAGTTTGACACAAGTCTAGTCTACATTTTAAGTTCCAAGCTAGCCAGGACTACATAGTGAGATTTTGCTTAAAACAAACAACAACAACCAAAACAAAACAAACAAACGTAATCATGCACGGGACTGTAAGCCTAGCCACTACTCCCTGTGAGGTATTCCTAACTGCACTCTAAGTCCTTAATCCTTAACCTGCAGGTCAGCATAGCCCTCACCTCACCCCTCATTACATTACTCTTCATCCTCCTGAAGATGAAGACATTGCAGAAAGCCAAAATGCAGCGAACAGCAGACAGTGTAGCACTCAGTCCCAGAGGTGGTCTCCAACATACAAGGGTCATGAGTATAGTGGGAAGTGGGCCACAGAGGCTCTAAGAGCCAAAGTACCAGTATGCCTGCTGAAGATCGTGTCTCCAATGACAGGGAAGATGGATACCTAAACAATACTCAAGAAAGTACATGCTTATGTGACTGGGGAAATCTCACAAGGCCTGACTCCTGACCCTCAGATAAAGAGCTACAAGCAATTAATGGCATCAGAGAAAGAACTAGAGATCTCCATGGATGAATCTCCTGACAGGTTATTTTGTCCCAAGTGGTCACTATTAAACACATGGACATATGAGCAGTAACAAAGAGACTCAACAGGGTATTGTTATAAATGTGTGTGTGTTCAATAATAACAGGTCATGAATTTGAGAGGAATTGGGAGGCTAAAGAAGGAATCCGAGAGAAGATGGAGAGAAGAAACAATGTTAAATAGGTGCCATATGATCTCCTGTTTAACCTTATCAATAGTGATCTTATTAAATCTCTTCATTTTGGTTCCCTTGGAAGCGAAGAGTTTCAAAGCCCACCACAGCATCTGGCCACTGTAAGGAAACAAAGCCCCACCCCTCCCCGGAGGCTGTGGCCATGCCTCAGTGTCTCACTCTCTTCCTCGGTAACCCTTAACACACTGTAAATGTAAGTTTAAGATACCGAATATATTCCAAGTCTGCTTTGTAAAGAACACAGCAACAATCCTATTCCTTCCACTATTGTTTCCTACCGACTGGTTCTCACACATTAGTGGAAGGAAGCAAAATGAAGTTGTTGCTGTGAAAATAGCCTAGCAGTCCCACAAAGGTAAAAAAGCTGAGCTGTCAATACTGCCTAGCAGTTCTGCTCCAGGTAAGCATTCAGAAACTAACATACAAAGGCCAAGATGTTACTTACTGACAGAATGTTTTGATCCCCAGGATGACAAACAAAATAACCCAAAGCCAGGTGTGGTAGCAAATGCTCCACATCTCAGCACGAAGGACAAGGAGGTGGGGTAAGGAGGGGAAGGAGTTCCTGATTACTCTGGAGGACATGAGACTCTCTCTCTCTCTCTCTCTCTCACACACACACACACACACACACACACATACACACACACACTCACACACACACACACACACACACACACACACATATAAAACAACAAAAGTTGGCATACAATGTTCCTAGCAGGACTATTTACAATAAGCACAAAGTGAAAACAATCCAAGTATCTGTCAATGGATGAATAAACAAAACATAGTACTATCTACATAAAACTGATAATATTATTTGGTGGGGAAGGAAGAGAAGCATAGCAAAATTACCAGATGCAAGCATGAATCCACATAATTCAAAAGGCTGACATACAACGATTGCATATCTATTTCCATGTAACATTTAATTTGAAAAGACTCCTACAATGTGGTTTTGTCTTTGCAATAAAACTTATATACAATCTGGTGTAGAGGCTCCGTCTACAATGGAAGCACTCAGAACTAATTACGGATGTGAGCTTATGCCCATCATGACTGTCAATGTTCTGTTTGTTGCTGTTTCAGACAGGGTCAACCCAGGCTGCCCTCAAACTCCTCATGCAGAAAGAGCTGACCTCCTACCTGCAGTGGGATTACAGGTGTGTGCCACCTCTCACAGCTAAGACCCTTTCTTGATGTAATTCTTACCAGGCATGACACTGGCCTGTTTGAGTAGGCAAAGCCGGCTCAATCTGTAATCCTTCTTAAAATGGGATTCAACATTAAGATCTGTTCTATTTGCTCTTTCTCTCCCACCCTGGCCCATACATATTTCCTACCCAAATATCTAATTTTTCTGAAGCTATTCCTGAACTCAAGAAGATTCATATTCAAGTATTTTGACATCTGTCTTCAAAGAATAAAGGTGCTGTCAGTATAAGCACTATGCCATTCCTGTGCCACCCTGAGGTTCCACAGCATTTTACAGAGATGCACTGCAGCGCATTCGCAATCAGGATCAAGTCATCTGACTATTCTTCATCTTGTCTCATCTAATTATTAGATATGAACAGGTTTTCTCATGATCATTTAGAGACATTCAAATCTGCCAAAGAACATTCCATCCTTTAATGTCCTTAAAATTAAATTTCATTTCTGCCTAGACTGAACAGGTATTGTTAAGAGTAAGCATTTATACTAATCAAGCAATAATCCTCTAAGACATGCAAACCTCAAAAAATGAAACACACTGCCTTTGTAGCTTAATTTATAAAAACTGCACATGGTCTTAAAGTGAAAGTATTATAATAAATATTCCCCAAACTGCAATTCTCTTTTCCAAAGTTTTGAGACAGTGTCTCACTGTACAGCCATAGATAGCCTGGAAATTGCCATGTAGACCAGGCTGGCCTCAAACTCAGAGATCCACCTGCCTCCGCCTGCAGAGTGCTGAGGTTAAAGGCGTGCCATAATGCTTGGCCTTTCCCCTCTTTCAAACCCTCTCTCTTTTGCAGGGTAACTGTTGAGGGAGGAGACAAGGTGTGATGAGCACACAGCTTTCCTCTGGCTGCCAACAGTTGTTCAGTCCCGCCTGCTTCTGGTACCAGTGTGCATGTGCTCACTCATCCTTGGACTCTTGGACACTTCTTGGGGCTCCTTGGTGTGCAGCTCATACATACTCCCACTAGTGTCCACAAGAAGTTAGTGTGTATACTCAGATGACCACTGTGCCATCTGTGCCTCAACTTGCTAGTGTTATTACCTGTGGCCTTTGTTAAGAGCCAGTCATGGAACAGTGCAGAACCACGGCCTGCTGTCAGCCAATGCCACAACATGAAGACACATTCTCTGTTTTGTTTTATTTTTTTATTTACTGCAACTGTCTTCAGACGCACCAGAAGAGGGCATCTGATCTTATTTCAGGTGATTGTGAGCCACCATGTGGTTGCTGGGATCCAAACTCAGGACCTTCAAAAGAGCAGTCAGTGCTCTTACCCGCTGAGCCATCTCGCCAGCCCCACATTTTCTGTTTTTAATGTGCCATAAAAGTTAGTATTATACTGGTTGGAATTTCAATATACCAGTTTTTAAAGGAAAAGAATATATTCACATACGATTTATATGACAAATATATGAATGCTTCATATACAAACACACAAAAAAACCTGGTAAATGCATTCATGCATTTATATAGAAAACTAATTTTTAGTGGATATTTTTGTATTAGTTACTAACTTTAGGAACCATATGAGATAAGAAAATAATAAAATCTTATCCTTGCTTTCAAAAAGCATTCAATAGGGTTTTAAGTATTTAAAAATGTGTTCCACGTCGGGCAGTGGTGGCACATGCCTTTAATCCTAGCACTTGGGAGGCAGAGGCAGGCAGATTTCTGAGTTTGAGGCCAGCCTGGTCTACAGAGTGAGTTCCAGGACAACACAGAGAAACCCTGTCTCGAAAAAAAAAAAAAAAATGTGTTCCACAACTGTACTCTCAGCATTTAGGAGGCTAAAGCAGGGATTTTGTGGTTCCAAGGTCAGCCTAGGCTATATAGAAGCATAGTAATCAATAGCAAAGAGTTAACTTTTAAGGGCTAAACAGTGTGGTACAGGTAACTATGGCCACAGACATTCAATACATTAGTACAAGATCACCAAATTTCTGTTGTACCACAGAAAAACACAGGTGAAACAGATGCTACCAGGGACTGGGAAGGTAGCCCAGTTGGTAAAGTGCTTGGCACGAAAGCATGAGGACCTGAACTCAATCCCTGACATCCACATGAAAAGCCAGGCAGAAGTTCATAGTTGTCAGCCTACCACTGGAAAAACACAGAAGGATCCGCAGGCCATGCAGGCCATCCTAACCTAATCAGTATGCCCCAGGACCCAGAGAGAGACCACATCTCTAACAGTGACAGACATTACTGTTGAGGAATGACTGGCAGAGACTGCCCTCTGGCCTCTATTAGTACACTTACCAATGTATGACAGCAAAAGTGAACAATGCTAACCAAAAAGGACTAATGGGGGGGGGGGGTACTTCAGCTTTCAAGTACAGAAAGAAGAATGGGGAAGTCACGAAGCCATTCCAAGAGAGTGGAAAAGTACCAGCCAACACCTTGAACTATCTCTGTGAGAGCAAAAAGCAAAGTTTCAAATTGAAGACATTAAGACTACATGAAGAGAATTAAAATGTAATTACCAAGGCTTTAAATACTCAGATATGAATGAAAATTTACAAAGCAGTTATAGAAGTATGCTCAGGCTCATTATGCTAAAACTGCCCTTGAAGAATAGTGACCTGGTAATAGTACAAAAGAAACCAAAAATAAGAAAGTATTGTAGGCAACATAACTCAGTATAGAGCACTGCCTTGGGAAGCTTCAGGTTTGGGTTTGAGTGGATGAGTGAGAGAAAGAGGGGGAAGGGGAGGTAGAGGGAAGGAGAGGGAGGGAGACAGGCAGGCAGGCAGACAGACATAATTCTAACCTGTAACTTAAGGAATCAATGCTTACAGCAAGAGTCTTACTTCTGACAAACCATGGAAACATAACTGCAGCATTCCCAAGATCATGCTTGAGGTACTCCTTCAATGAAACTAAAATGCTTATTGAAAACTGTGCCACTTAACACATGCTAGCCAGGCAGCCATGGTAGCTGCCTCTGTAATCCTCATATTCTGGAAGTAGAAGCAGAAGGATCAGGAGTTCAAGGCTAGCTTCAGCTACTCAGGGAGTTTGAAAGCAGCCTGATCATTCTAAGTACCAGTTTCAACAACAAAGAATAAAGCTAAAAACCTCTTTTTTAAAAATGCTAACCAGACCAGAAATGTAGCTCAGAGAATGCTTGTGGTGTACAAAACTAGGAAAGAAAGGAAAGGGGTAACTGCTAGTTAATTAAAGCCAAATGCCACCCATGGGGGCACAAACTTAAATCTCAGCACCTGAGAGACACAGACACATCAAAGGTCAGCCTGGTCTACATACTGTGCACTGACTCAAACAAATAAACAAAGCTACTGTGCCAAAATAATCTGACCAAATCTGGTATGTGTAAAAATTTACAATTCAAGCATTTCACTTAAAGTGATACTGTATATACATTCATAAGAGTTCAACAAGTAGCTTTCCTGTTTTACTTTAGAATTATTACATGATTTACCTAAAACATGTAATTTTTAGAAAGGTACATAAAATAACACTTCTTTAGAACCATTGTCATACCTATGCATATATCTATTAATAGCTTGCTATATTATCCATAATAGCTTTTATGACCAAAAATTTAAAAAGGTTATATAAAACAACTCCCTTTCTATGACTTTCCTAAAGAGAAGAAATTTGAGAGAAAAAAAATCTCGTTTGTGAAAACCAGCTTACTTACCAGTAACTTGAGCTATCCTATTGGGTCTTATCCCTCACAGATCCACCCCTGGCTTCTGTCCATCTCGAGGATCCTCATGAAGCGCATCCACGGGAATTGAGGGCATGCAGCACGGATGCACACGGAGGAAAGCTGGGTGGGTTTAGGAGGCTAGAGACATGCTGCAGGCACTCACTTACCTTCCTGAGAGGGGATCACAACGGTCCCTTGGTCCTCAAGGCATTCACAATAGCTTCAGAGAATGTGGATCTGTGGAGATTACCCAATAGGAGAACTCCAGTTACTGGTAAGTGATCCAGTTTTTTCTTCTCTATCAGAATAAGAAGATTATTTAATTTTACTTGAGATTATTAACTCAGGTAGTGCTACAGGAGAAACAGATGTGAATACATCACAAAGCTAAACATTTACTCACCAAAAAAAAATGGATAAAAACAATGTGACTGACATAGTCAGAAATACAAGGAAAATACAGATTTCATTTGTAAATGTTCAATGTAACAGATGTATTTTTTAAGATTTATTTACTTATTATAAATGAGAACACTGCTGCAGTCTTCAGACACACCAAAAGATGGCATTGGATCCCATTACAGATGGTTGTGAGACAACATGAGGTTGCTGGGAATTGAGCTCAGAACCTCTGGAAGAACAGCAGGTGCTCTTAACCGCTGAGCCATCTCTCTAGCCCCATGGCAGATGTATTTTAACAACAAAAATTAGCTTTGTAACTTGCATTTCACTGAAATATCATCATTATTTTGTAATATTAGTATAACAATAAATAGTTGATCAAAATATGCCATTTCTCTGGATCATCAGGCCACATGTAAATTTTTTTAATTATTTTTTTATTTTATTTACATTGGTGTTTTGTCTCCATGTATGTCTGTGGGAGGGTGTCATATCCCCTGGAACTAGAAATACAGACAGTTGTGAACTGCCATGTAGGTGCTAGGATTTGAGCCTGGGTCCTTTGGAAGAGCAGCTAGTGATCTTAACTGCTGAGCCATCTCTCTAGCCCTGTAAATTTTATACTAAAATTTACACAACTAACATGGTAGGCTAGCAATCATTAGATTTTACATCAAAAGTTATTAAGTCTTTAAAATTACTATTACTATTCCCAAGTAGAAAAGTACTCCAGTTACTGAAAAATAACAGTTAATTATTATTTTGTTCTTAAATACTTTACCAGCCTGTCTATCATTTAAAGAAAATTTTTAATCAAAAGGAAAAACAGAGACCTGGGGAGATGGCTTAGTAAATACCATGCTTGCTTCACAAGCATGCATGTACAACCTATGTAAAAAACTGGTTGTTATCTGGGCAGTGGTGGTGCACGCCTTTAATCCCAGCACATGGGAGGCAGAGGCAGGTGGATTTCTGAGTTTGAAGCCAGCCTAGTCTACAGAGTGAGTTCCAGGACAGCCAGGGCTATACAGAGAAACCCTGTCTTGAAAAAAAAAAAAAAAACTGGTTGTTGTATAGGGTGGTCCACACCTTCAGTGCCAGGACTTCGAAGGCAGTGTCAGATGGATCTGTGTAAACTGACGGCCAGGCTGATTTACACAGCCAGTTCCAGCACACCAAGGATACAGAGAGACCATCTCAACATTTAAAAAGCTAGTTGTAGTCGTACACACTTGTGATCCTGGTAGCAGGGAGGCAGAGACAGATGGGTTCCTAAGGTTTGACGGCTAGCCACCCTAGCTCCCGTGGAAAGAACCAGGCCAGTCAGACACTGACTCAAAAAGAAAAAGGTTGGATGGGGTTTTAGTTCAATGGTATAGTGCTTGCCCTGAGTTGTTTCTCAGCTCCAGAAAGAAAGGCAGGTAGGCAGGCAGGATGGGACTGAGGGAGAAAGAAACGACACCTAAGTCCACGTACACCTGAAACACAGGGAGAGACTCCAGGAAGAGTGCCTCCTCCTCCTCCTCCTGCTCCTCCTCCTCCTCCTGCTCCTCCTGCTC
>NW_022196893.1:24265268-24295268 GCF_008632895.1 Mastomys coucha
CCTCCTCCTTCTCTTCCTCCTCCTCCCCCTCCTCCTCCTCCTCCTCCTCCTCCTCCTCCTCGATGTACCAGGGCATCTTAGTGCCTTTAACTCCACACTGCAGTGAGGGCTTCAAGTCCTGCCCTAGTAGCACTAAATACAGATCACTTCAGTACTTTTACCATTATACTGTTGCTGAACATCCATCCCCTACCTTCCACATCTTTCTAAAGCTTCTTTTTGAAACAAGGTTTCATATAGTACAAGCTAGACTTGAACTTGATACTCCTACCTTCACCTCCAAAATTTTAGAATTATGGGTATATGTCACCACTCCCAGTATTTGCCATGTAGGGACTGAACCTAGGGCTTCATGAATGCTAAGCAAGCACTCTATCAACTGAGCTACCTACACCAGCCCACCTAGAGCCTTGTGGCTTCACTGTTCTTCATCCATGAAAAGAACTAAAGAAAGTTTTTAAGTTTTCCTGTCTCGCCGGGCAGTGGTGGTACATGCCTTTAATCCCAGCACTTGGGAGGTAGAGGCAGGCGGATTTCTGAGTTCAAGGCCAGCCTGGTCTACAGAGTGAGTTCCAGGACAGCCAGGGCTACACAGAGAAACCTTGTCTCAGAAAAAAAAAAAAAAGTTTTCCTGTCTATAAAATTAAAACTAAACTAATATAAAATCATTTCTCCACAGACACAAATTTAGATTATGAAGATCTTAGATTCTGATATTGTTATAAAGTATCTAGTATGTGGCACAAATATCAATGTCTCTTAGTAGCTTGCTAAAATATTTGCTAGATTCACACTTAATTTTATCATGCGCATTTCTCTTGGTAAATTATATCTATCTTCTAAGTTTAAAGTATAATAATCATGAATGATTTTATTTTTAAGTGCCCAATTCATGCAAACTGGATACTCCAGGCACGGGTGTACTCCAGTGTGTCACCCACACATTTGTCTTCACTGTGGTGACACTGATGCTGAGCACATGTCCAGGGCAGGCCCTCATCCAAGCAGGAAGGCTGAGCTTGCTGGGCTTTCCTCCTGCTTGCCATGTGGCCTGCTCCATCACAGGGGCTGTGCTCTTTCCAGAAGCTGGACACAGACAACAGGCAGCTAGTCTACCAAACTCAACTCTGCAAGCCTCTTCTCTTCGCCAAGTACTTACCTTCATGGATTTGTTACTGAAACAGACAGCAGATCTCCATTTTGAATTGTAATGTACAGATTAGGGTTGTTGTTTAGTTTTAGCTTGATTAAGATGGGGTTTCTCTATGTAGCTCTGGATATCCTGGGGCTCGCTCTGTAGACTAGCCAGGCTAGCCCTGGACTCAAGAGATCCATCTGCCTCCGCCTCCCACTAAATTAAAAGCATACACTACCACACCAGGCTCAGACCAATATTTTTAAGAGTCATCTTAATCAGTATTTTTAGTTAAATACTCTCCCTTAATGTCAAGTCACTGAAGAATGGGGAGCACAGTGCACAAAGAATTTACATGTATTTTTATGGATTACAAGAGCAATTATCTAAATATTTTTAGAGCTTAAAGACATCATTCCAAATAAAGCAATATCCAATTTTTATTTAAAGCAAACATTGACTCCATTTAGATATGTCTTCTAAACTTAAAATATAATTAAATTCATTTTAAAAATAAGAGCATTAAGCACATTCAAAATACTTGCACTTGGGAGAAGAAGCTTCATGTTGCTGGTGTTGCATAAACTAAAATGGAGTAGTTCTTTGTGTGTGGCGACAGGACTTGAACCAAGAATTCACATGTTAGGCAAATGTTTTCCCACTAAGCTATATGCCTTCCAAGTAGATTTTATTTCCAATTCTAGAGGTCAGGATGCTCTGCTCAAAAGTAGCTTCTCAAAACTCTATGATTATAATATGCATCCACCAAAAGCTACTCCTCAGTATTCAAAACAGAACCAAACATTTCATCAGTAAAAGTCACCTCACAGACTTAGTCTGACCTTAAAAAAAATAATTTAAATAAATAAATAAACGCCTAGATTCAAATGAGAAAATGACGTAGCTAAAGCCAGGTAGGCCGATCTCTATAAATTCAAGGCCAGCCTGGTCTACAAAGGAGTTTCAGGACATCCCCAGCTACACAGAAAGACTCGGTCTCAAAAAGAAAAAAACAACAACAAAGCCAGAAACAGAACAACAAACAGAAAAACAGAATGTGGTAGCTAGCTGGGCATGGTGAAGCACACTTATCCCAATAATCAAGATGCAGGAGGATCCTTTGTTTAAGACACTTGGGCTAGACAAATAAACTATCTCAAATAACGCAAACCCCAGGCGTGGTGGCTTTACCTGAAATCCCAGCACTCTTGAGGCCTAGGCAGAAGAATCACCACTAGTCTGAGGCCACTCTGAGCCATACAAGGAGTTTAAAGTCATTCTGGGCTTTTTATCTATATGGTAAGATACTATCAGGGAAAGAGAGTGGGGGTAGGGCAGAAGTAGCTCCACTGTAGAGTGTTTACCTAACATGCACAAAATTCTAGGTTCAAAGCCCAGCAGTACTCAAAATAAGAGGCTGAGTAGGATAAAGGCTGTCGGGGTGCTTGTCCACTGTGTGAAGCCTAGGACTGCACCTCTACCTATCTCTTATGTCTCTGTTTCTCTGTCTCTCTATCACATACATACACACACTCTGATAGTCACATTTATTTGTTTATTTATTTATTATATGTAAGTACACTGTAGTTGTCTTCAGACACACCAGAAGAGGTCATCCAATCTCATTGCAGATGGTTGTGAGCTACCATATGGTTGCTGGGATTTGAACTCAGGACCTCTGGAAGAGCAGTCAATACACTTAACCACTGAGCCATCATCTCTCCATCCCCATCACATTTTAACTACATAAACCATGATCAATATCATTCTAATACACAACTATAAGACCTATTAGATTTGCCTTAGTAATGGAAACTACCCAGACATTAAAATTTGCCAGAAACATTGTGAATTATTTCTATATCCCTATGTCTAATTTATAAGACAAGATCTTATAATGGCAGTTGCCAACAAATTCTGAAGTGAAAATATGAGGTTAGTCCATTTTCTTGAGTGACATTTCACAGCTAACTCATAAGCAACTTGTTAAAAGTGCAGGTGAGCTCCAGTCCCCAGTCCTGCTCAGCCCTCAACAACTTGCTTTACTTACATTCTGGGTTCCCACAATGACTAGAAAGTTTGAACTGTAAACTCTGGTGGGCCCTGAAATGACTGCAACTCAACTGGAAACTTGATTGCAGCTTTGTAACAGAAAGAGTAGACAAATAACAGGCACAATATTTAAATTACTTTAACTAGAGCTTATAGTCCTGCAATATTTTTCAAGTCAATACTTTCTTAATGATTATTTTTAGTTTTGGCACACTGGTGCTTTGCCCCCATGTATATAAGTACACTGAATGTGTGCCTGGTGCTCAGGGCAGTCTAAAAGGGGGGCTAGATATCTGAACTTGGAGTTACATATAGACGAGAGGTGCCATGTGGGTGCTGGAAATCAAACCCTGGTCCTAAGAGCAACAAATCCTCTAAACTACCTTCAAATCAATTCTACATAACAACCTCTAAAATACAACTGTGCATTTTCTGTGTAAAACAATGGCAAATTTTTTAATATACATTCAATATAGTCTGGTTAACAGTTCTAGTTACCATGACAACTAAGGCACAGTTCTGAGCACCTTTTTGCTTCCTTTAAAAGCGAAGTTAGTGCTGGGCAGTGGTGGTGCACACCTTTAATCCCAGCGCTAGGGAGGCAGAGGCAGGCAGATTTCTGAGTTTAAGGCCAGCCTGGTCTACAAAGTGAGTTCCAGGACAGCCAGGGCTACACAGAGAAACCCTGTCTCGAAAAAACCAAAAAGAAAAAAAAAAGCGAAGTTTAGTCCTTCTTTATTACCAATAAGCAACGTTTCAGTAATAATTCCTCTTTTATATTTTACCAGGCTTAATTCTAATCATTATTTTAAACTAATTCCACTCACTTGAGAAGTGCATATAAAAACTTCATAGACAGCTAAGTGAAAGTGTTTGCTGCTAAGCCTGATGATGTGAATTTCATCCCAAGAAACCACACAATAGAAATAAATCAAAAAAGAAAGAAAGGAAGGAAGGAAGGAAGGAAGAAACCAAGTCTAAAGTTATACTCTAAATCCTACACACAAACAAGTAAATACACAAATGCAATAAACGTGCACAAAGACTAAGAGTTTAATTCATTTGTAGAGTATTTGCCTGTTTTGTTCAAGATCTAGGTTCAATACATAACACTTTTTAAAAAATTAAACCACAAGAGATGGTTCCTCAGCTATCTTCCTATTTGAAATAGTAACCCTTGCAATCTTAACTATGCCTACTTTAGCTTAGATCCCTGAGCCTCAGGGTATCCCCTACCCTCCTTTCCAACTCTGCTGCCATGAACAGCAGCAGCTTCACACCAGCATTTCAAGATGGATGCATGTCACATCTCAGCAGCCTCACACCAGCATTTCAAGATGGATGCATGTCAGATCTCAGCTGCCTCACACCAGCATTTCAAGATGGACGCATGTCAGATCTCAGCTGCCTCATACCAGCATTTCAAGATGGACGCATGTCAGATCTCAGCAGAGGCTCGCTGATCTTCACAACTGAAGTCTCAGGTGGTCTCTGTATGGCTCATGCTCTAGACAACAGTTACTCACACAGAACCTGAATCTGACCCACTATGGCTGCAACTCTACAGATATACACACACACATATAATGTAGCTGTCTTCAGACACACTACACATGGTTCTGAGCCACCATGTGGTTGCTGGGAATTGAACTCAGGATCTCTGGAAGAGCAGTCAGTGCTCTTAACCACCGAGCCATCTCTCCAGCCCCCAATTGTCCATATTTTCAAAGTGACACTTCTTTACAATTAAAAAGAAGAAATTTGACACCAGAATCCACCCAAAGTTCTAGGGACATTAATTACATTACACTCTGGAACTACAAGTAAAACCTACATTTAAATGTATAGACTTATTCTTCCTACAAAAAAGTATAGTTTTAAATAATAAATATTACTAAATAATTATAGCATTCTTCTTTGGGCACTGAATCTAGCTAATAACTAATTTTATTCATCTTTCTACTTATTAATATTAATCCCATTTAACATAGATACAATTCAAAATTGTTGCAATTATCATGTAAAGCTGAGAACCCTTGATGTGGTAAATTAGTGTTACGTGTATATTCATTACATGTAAAGTCCTGGGAAAAGCACTTCATCCTGCTTCTGCAACTTTTTTTTTTTAAGATTTATTTATTTTATGTATATGAGTACACTATGGCTGTACAAATGGTTGTGAGCCTTCATGCGGTTGTTGGGAATTGAATTCAGGACCTCTGCTCCCGCCGGTCAATCCCACTTGCTCAGTCCCTGCTCTCTCGGGCCCAAAGATTTATTTATTTATTGTATGTAAGTACACTGTTGCTATCTTCAGACACACCAGGAGAGGGCATCAGATCTCATTATAGGTGGTTGTGAGCCACCATGTGGTTGCTGGGATCTGAACTCAGGACCTTCGGAAGAGCAGTCAGTGCTCTTACCCGCTGAGCCATCTCACCAGCCCCCAGTTTCTGCAACTCTTTACATTCTCCAGTGCTTCTTCCTCTTCAATGTTCCCTCCTCCAACTCTTCTATGCTTCTTTGTTCTGGAATTCTCACTGTCTAGCACTGGAGGGAGAGGGCTGGTGCATTCTCCATGGTCTTCTGGAGGCTCTCTCCTCATCTCTGCAGTCTGCTCCTCCTCATCTTCCTCACTCACTTCCTGGGCTTCCACTTAGTCACGCATGCCAACAATTACAATGGACTGAAGCCCCTCGCTCCTGAGCCTTGTCTACATACCTAGAGCACTGCACAGCTACCTTTCAGACTTTTCTAAGTAGCTAGTGTTTATCAAAGCTAAAGGTAAACTCTTGCCTTCCTGACACTTAACATCGAGGAATCTACTTATCCAATCATGTAAGTAAGCCAGACTCCATTTGTGAGTCCTTCTTCAACATAACCCAATTTTCTATCCCCATAACTATATCTAATTAACAACCGAGTCCTATAAGTCTTCCCCTGAACATCCTAAGTTCCATGCGCTTCCCTCTGCACTGGTAGTGCTTCTGCTCACCATACCACGACCAACTCTTCCTCGATGGCTACAACTACTTCTCCTAAATGGTCCTCTGTCATTAGGATTTAACCAGCAAGTGTGACTACGTCAGATTAAAACACTAGTATTATATGCTATTGATAGTGAAAGAAAACACTTTTTAAATGCTTAAAAATAAAATCACAGAAAATTAAGCTCTTTTATCTAGTAAAATGGGGGAAATAAGGTGTAACCCATGTAACTCAAAATGAAATGAAATAAATGTTCCTTAGAAAATAAGTGGAAGGGCTGGAGAGATAGCTCAGTGGTTAAGAGCACTGACTGCTCTCCCAAAGGTCCTGAGTTCAAATCCCAGCAACCACATGGTGGCTCACAACCATCCATAATGAGATCTGATGCCCTCTTCTGATGTGTCTGAAGACAGCTACAGTGTACTCATATACATAAAATAAATAAGTAAATCTTAAAAAAAAAAAAAAAAGCAAAGAAAGAAAAGAGAAAAGAGAATAAAGGCCTGTAGAGTTAGTTCAATGAAGTATCCCTAGTCCCTCCGTAAGGCAGACAGGCAGTGAGGATCTCCATGGACACTCTCTCTGCTGACATCACATCCTGCACCCACCCTTACTCAGCAGCAGGACGCCAGGTGGAGTGACCAGCAGGCTGCCGCTTTAGACCAACGATTCCCATAAGACACAGTGAAACAAAACCAACAGCCTTCCAAAACACAGTCATCACTTTAGCACAGAATGCTTTCAGATCAGCTGCTTAATAATACTTCAGCATACACTGCTAACATCCTACACTACTGGAAGTATTCTGGAATACTTCTTAGATAGTAAAATGCTAAATTTACTCTTCTGGTCAAGATACATATATGACAATCGATATCAGTATACCAGAAAATTCACTTATTCATATCTTTTTAAATTCATCCCTCCCCTAATACATACAGAAATAGGAGGAAAGGGAAGAGGGTAGGTAGATTAAAAACCAATGCTGAAGCAGTTAGGAGCTCCTGATTTACTCTGTTATGTTCTGCTTTTGTGGGTAAGCACACTAGAATCCAAGCTTTTACAGTCAAGACTATTACCGTATCAGCACTTACATATCTGATTGCTTGACCTAACACTGTTTAGTCATTACTTTCATTAAAACTGTGAGAAAAGTATTTTTATCATCTCCATCTTAAAAATGAGAAGAGCTAATACTCAAAAAAAGCCAGAAAATTGTAAAATAAAAACAAATCAGAAAATTTGCCACAGAAAAAGCAAACAATCAAACAAGCAAGCAAAACAATTCTGTCTTAGTTAAGGTTTCTATAGCTACAACAAAACATCATGACTAAAAGCGAGCTGGGGAAGAAAGGACTTATTCAGGTTGTATTTGCTGTTTATCTCCAAAGGAAGTTGGGACAGGAACTCAGACAGGGCAGAATCCAGGAGGCAGGAGCTGATGCAGAGGCCATTGAAGGGTTGGGGCTTACCAGCTTGCTTCATACGTCTTGCTCACCCTGCTTTCTTATACAACCCAGGGCCCCACCCACAAAAGGTTAACATTCGCCATTCATCACTGACTGAGAAAAAGCCTTCCAGCTGGATCTCATGGAGGCACTTCCTCAAGGGAGGCTCTTCCTTTCAGATGACTCTAGCTTGTGTCAGGCTGACACACAAATTCAGCCAATACATATTTAAATACAAGAGAAGAGCTCCAGAGTCTACACTTTATAAACACCATGCAGCTAACTGCAGAGAATTCTTCAAGTTCAGGTTCACTAAGTTTGACTTTTCATTATTTTACTGGAGACATGTAAAAATTGTAAAAAGAAAAAGTATGCATGTTACCAAAGCCTCAACATCCTCTCAACAGCCTGAACTACCCCTGGGCACAGCTGGACACAGCTGGACACAGCTGGACACAGCTGGACACAGTCTCCCTGCTGCTTACAAGGCCTGCTAAGACTGCTGCTAAGAGGTAAGAAAGTCCTATGTGAGCTGGGCATGAGCACGTGCAGAGACCTTTAATCTCAGTACTTTGAGAGGCAGGAACTGGCAGATCTCTGAGTTTGAGGCCAGACTGGTCTATAGGTTTACAGAGTGAAGAGTCAGGCCTACACAGAGAAACCCTGTCCTGAAAAGCAAAAACAAACAAACAAAAAAGTATTATGTGGGCCGGTTGTTGTTGTTGGTAGTGGTGGTGGTGGCGGCAGCGGCGCATGCCTTTAATCCCAGCAATTGGGAGGCAGAGGCAGGCGGATTTCTGAGTTCGAGGCCAGCCTGGTCTACAGAGTGAGTTCCAGGACAGCCAGGGCTACACAGAGAAACCCTGTATCAAAAAACTTAAAAAAAAAAAAAAAAAAGTATTATATGTCAGGCACTGACATAGCCCAAAAAAGTGATCATGCTTTATTTAAAATAAATGGCTGTGACTGGTCCAAACACTCCTCTTCCCTCAGCTTCCCACATGCTAGCATTACAGACATGTACCTTCATGTCCTATTTATAGGAAGTATGTTTTATGTTACATGTTAATAAGATGCACAGCTACATCTAGGTATGAAGAAAATTACAAGAAATCCTTAAATGCTTGGTAAGGAGTTTGAATTCTACCTCAGCTAGACAGAAATGGTCCTGGACCTCCAGGTACTTTAATCTCAAATTCACCAGCTACTGGCCTGGCCTATCTCCCTACCAGCACCGTCACCACCAGCAGATTAGACTAAACCCTGAAGTCCAAAGACAAAGAGCACAAGAAAACAGAAATAGTAAAGACCTCACTCATTCCAGCAGATTCTAAGCACTGCCTCTGAGTTCTTTAGGACAACACTACAAAACTCTTCCAAATGTAGCTGAAATCCCAAAGGGGCGTGCAAGCAACAGTGGCCTCAACTTACTTAAGAAACTGAACAACAAAATCCTACTACAAACCTCCTGATAGTCTTCTTCACTCTGCAGACTGCCTGAGCCCTCTGAGGGTATCAAGCAATCATAACTAGTCTGTCCCAGGAAATGAGCATGCATTCTGGAGGTTCTTTAGAGATTCCCTTCAACTCCTAAAACTCTAGTCTACAATTTTTTAAAACAAACAATATCATCAAATATCTACAGAATCTTTTGAAGCAGATGACTGTCAGTTACAGAACAGTTTACGTAACAACAGAAAGAATAAAAATCTAAGAATCAAACACTGTAGATGTTCAACAAGTATTTGATTAGGTGAATATTTTACTTAAAAACCACAATGAAGCCAGGCAGTGGTGGTGCATGCCTTTAATCCCAGCACTTGGGAGGCAGAGGCAGGCAAATTTCTAAGTTCTAGGCCAGCCTGGTCTACAGAATTACAGGACAGCCAGGGCTACACAGAGAAACCCTGTCTGGAAAACAACAGCAACAACAAAAAACAAAAACAAAAACAAAAAAAAAACAAAAAAAAAAACCACAGTGATATAACATTTCATTACAAGCTTTAAATGGAGTAATTTAAGGGAAACTGATTTTTAAACCAAAGGTTCAAGTATTCAATGAACCCTTTGGTTTACATCTTCAAATGACAGCTTGACACTTGAACATTAACACTCCCACTAAGTGTAGTGGCACTCTAATTAATCCTGAAGAAAGGAGAAACAAGCAAAGTCTTAGCAAGCTAGTTTGAGAAACTCTCTCCCAAAGAAGAAAGAGTGAGCCAAGCAAGCAGAGTCAGCCAGCCTGGCTGTAGCTCTGGATCTGATACTGTGACTAAATGGTCACTCCTCCTTCCCAGACACGTAGTGAAGACTGGCAAATGGAAGGCTACATAGGAACAGACTGTTCTTAGTGTCCAAGGTAAAGTACCAGTTAGTAGTAGAAATGCTTTGACTGGATTCCTACTGCCAGAACCACTATTGCTCACTAGAAACTAACCTGGCAAGAGCTGTTCAACTCTCTCCCTGAACAGTAAACATCACTGCTTACTGCTTACGCTGCATGCTTTGCCCGTGTGCATGTACGTGCAGCATGTTAGGACTTAGTGCCAGGAAAGGTCGGAAATGGACATCAGATTCCCTAGAACTGAGTTACAGACCTTTGTAAACCACCATGTGGGTGCCACTCAAAAGCATGGATGGCACCATTTGTGTTGTGCTAGTTTCTAGGGGAAGTGCCCATAACCATATTGTACACTTGTGAGCCTCTGGAAAGCTTTAATGATGACATAAAGGATAAACAAGATTTATCTACAAACAGATTTCACTTGTGGGACCGGGAGTACCCCAGAGTATCCTATGTATCCCCACCATTACCCACCCTCAGGGAGCACAAACTGTTCTCACAGCTTGGGAACCTTTCAACAGCTAGTGTAGCCAATGAGAAAGCAACTGCCAGCACCTCCTACTTACACCTTAATGGCAAGCAAAAGCTCAGCTCCTGAGGCACTAGAGCTAGCCCTCCCCAGCCCCTGGGAGTGAGAAATGGGACAAGTCAGTCAGCTTCAGGCGCCAACCTGATACACCTGGAGGGAGGGAACTGCAATTAAGGACTTGCCTCTATCAGAGTGGCCTGTGGGCATGTTTGTGGGGTATTTTCTTACCTGCTAACTGACATCAGAGGGCCCAGCCCACAGTGGGCAGTGCCATCCCTGGGCAGAGGGCCTGGGTTCCAGCAGGAGTGGCAGAGCAAGACCAAGGGGACCAGCCTCAAGCAGCAGTCTCCTGAGGTGAAGCCCCTGCTCCCGGTTACTCAGTGACAGACTGTGAGGCGTAGTAATACCTCCTCCCAAGCTGCTTTAGGTCAGTTTTCTGAGCAACTGAAAAGCAGTCAGGGATGAGGATCAGAGATGCACAGCCACAACTGTGGATTGCAGACAAACAAGCAGTGTTACAGAAGGATCCATCTGCCCTATCAAGGAACTGGTGGGAGTGACAGGAGCCTTCCTGCTGACTGGACCCGCTGCCAATGCTTTCCTCCTAGTGGGAGCACTCTTAGCACCAGAGACCCACCAGCACTTGCCTCACCTCAGTTACAGAAAGCTAACCTTGAATGTCACATGAATTTAGAGAAGCATTTTGAAAATAAGAGCAACTAAAAGCACAAATAAAATCAATTCCCTTAAAGTACATGGCCCAAGGACACTACAAAATTCTTGAGTTTATGGCTAAGTCAGGTGCCAATAACAGCCAACAGGATGACAGAAAAAAAAAATCCTACATGCCTATAAATGTTAAAACAATGGTAAAAAAAAAAAAAAAAAAAAAAAACCTGTATGAAGGGACACTGCATGTATGGAAAACAAAAAACAAAAAAAACTTCTCTAGAAGCCTTATGGTTACTGAACGAGCATTGGTTCCAGGCCATGGAGAACTGAGGCAGGGCTAGTTCAAAGCATCCTTCCTACTAGCTTCCATCTGTAGTAGAAGAGGGAGTATGAAGGCTGATGAAGAACTGTTGCCAATGGCCTTATTCAGCATGTACCCTTCATGTTAAGGACATCAGTATGCCAGGCAAGATGTGCCCACTGGTGGCACATCAGTACCATGACTGGAATGAGCATATGCACTACCTTCCACTGGAGACCTGGTCCACTGGAAGGAACTCATGACTGAAAGCATTTATCAGGCAGGATGAGCGCTGGAGGCTGGGAGGTCACAGAGAATGCTGGAGACCTTACTCCTGTCTTTTGCTAAATGGGTATGACATGAGATGAATGGATGAATGTTGAGGAACTCTCTTCTCCATCATATCCATTTAGGAACACCTATCAAACTACCTTTTATTGGTTATTCCTTATTCCCATGGTTATTACTATAGTTGGTTTTGGCCCAACAAGCTTAATTTTATAGGGCCAATAATTACTGCAGACTCATGACCAGTCAAAGCGCCAAAGATAAGTGACTCTTACCATGGGCAATAGCACAATGCTCAACCCTATATAAGAGAAAATAATCTCACATCAAGGCTCAGGGATCATGTGGAAAAAGAACCACAAAAAATGAAAAAGAGCTAGAGAACAGACTGCAATGTTGAGGAACTCTATTCTCCAGCCACTGCCATCTGGAAATCAGTGTGGCTACACAAGACATTTCCTAACTGCAAGGAGAGAAAATACAGGCGTGTAAGAAGGTACACAAGTCACCCCCTTCTCCTCTATGAAATATACAAACTGGCAGAATGAAGACTCTCTGTGGATAGTGCATGCTCCTCTTCTAAGCATCCCCAGTTAAACTTACTGGCTCACAAGCTGCTGTGGGGCAGAACTGTTTCTTGGTCTGTCTCTGCCTCCCTACCTGAGGCACACAGAAATAGTACTGCCTCCCTACCTGAGGCACATAGAAATAGTACTGCCTCCCTACCTGAGGCACATAGAAATAGTACTGCCGCCAGGCAGTGGTGGCACACGCCTTTAATCCCAGCACTTGGGAGGCAGAGGCAGGTGGATTTCTGAGTTCGAGGCCAGCCTGGTCTACAGAGTGAGTTCCAGGACAGCCAAGGCTACACAGAAAAACCCTGTCTCAAAAAGACAAACAAACAAACAAACAAAAAAAAACAAAAACAAACAAACAAAAAAGAAATAGTACTGCCCAGGAACTGCCCAGAACACCTGAGCACCGGCCCTTCCACCTCATCATTTATTCAGAAACCACTTTTTTTAAACATACAAGGACCAATATTATGTAGGATTTTAAAAAGATGTATGCAGTATTTTGAGAAAGAAAGCAATTGATCTAATATCTCAGGAAAGAAATGACACAGGATTGCGAACTGTAACTACAGAAACTAGACAAAGGACCTGAGACAATCCATGAAAGACTGTACATGATGAATCCCAATAAATTAGGGTCATAGTTGAGACAATGATGGTGTCTAGCTTAGGTAAGAGAGAAGATTCTGTCACATCCAGGAGAAGGAACATAGAAAAGTCAGATATGACTAGGCAAAAATTAATTTCAGAGACTTACTAGGAAAAAAAGTGTTTGTGACATCAAGGAAAGAATAGTTTCATTCAAAAACAATAGCCACCAACAAAGACCAAGAAGGTGACACTGGAAGAAGACTGAAATCAAGTCAACAAGGTTTAGCAATAAGGTAGGCCGTCAGTTATCAGATTATCAGATTAAATAAAGAAGAGAAAGAATATCTGATCAAGTCAGCCCAAGCCTGTAAAACTGGAGCCTAGCAGTTCACAGTTTTTGGTCTCAAGATCTCACATGCCTATGTGGTTTTTGTGAAGATTTAAATTTATTTTTATTGTGTGTATATTAGTGTTTGTCTGTATGTGTGTATATGCACCACATGCATACAATACCCACAGAGAGAGGTCTTCAGATCGCCCTGAGACGGGAGAGATGGATAGTTATAAGCAGCCATGTAGGTTCTAGGGATTGAACCATGATCCTCTGGAAGAGTAGCCAGTGTTCTTAACCTCGGAGACATCTCTCCAGCCTCTGTTTAAGTGTTCTCATCTATGTATACTGTACTAGAAATAAAAACTCTGAGACCACAGCCTAGACCACAGCCTAGGGGCAAAACATTGCTCTACTACTCATGAGGCCTTGTATTCCACTGCAGAAACTACACACACATATAATATATATTTGCTAGTTCATTTTAAAACACATCACATTTTAGTTAAATGATATATTCCCTATAAGAGGGGGGGAAATCTCTGCATTTTCCAAAATACAATAACTTTATGTACAGTGCTTTTTTTCCAAGCTTCCCAAATCTTAACCAAAGTTGTTCTGTTATACCTATTTATGCATTTAATTTTTTGTACTATGTTATGTTAGCCCAAAAATATGAAGTATACTTAGACTCCAAAGTATGAAGTATGCTTAGACTCCAATAGGTATGATAAAAAAGAAAGGGGTTTGTTTTTCTTTTTGCAAAGACAGTGTCTTACATTGCAGCCCAGGCTGACCTGAAACTTGCAAAATGCCTGCCTCTACTTCCAAGGCACTAGAACGACAAGCACATGCCCCACACCCCAGCTCCAATGGTCCTTCACATAATTATGGATCTTCTTACCGAGTAGTCATTTCTTAAAGTTTAGCTACAATGTAAAACCTAAAACCACATCAACTAAATTTTCAAGATATTTCCTTAAAAACTTTTGTTTTGTACTTTGATTATCTATGCATGGCTCTTTAACAGCACATACTGCATTGATTATCAGGAAATAACAGCTCACTAAATTATACAAATGTGGAGACACTTCAAGAAAATATCAGAAAGTACATTCACTAGTATCAACACCAATCTTACCAGAAAAAAAATATATGGAGAAAAGCAGAAAGTAGTACATACGAAAATCAGATGAGAAGCACAAAGCTCATTACTCTGATTATGGGTTTTCAAAAGTATAGTTTTCACTTGACTTAAATTACTGATAAAAATACTGTCAAATTTTCTCTTAGAAGTGACAGGCTTAACTGAATTTACTTTCAGAAAATATGTATGAAAGATTTACAACAGAATAATTATGGCTTTCCAGGTAGCCTTTCAAGTGAAAACAATGTTTTGTGAAATGAAGACAGCCAATTCGACATGAGCCAGAGGCAGCCCAAGTGTCTCGCGCTTGCCACCACCCCACTGCACGTGGCCTTCAGCACAAGTGCTCTGTATGCACTTCCCCTTTCGTCAGACTACTAAGAGCAAAGACTTAACCAAACCAGCCTTGTTCCCTGCTTCCCAAGGCCCCTTGGGTGACACTGTCACTGGGGTAGACTTTTACCAGGCAGGGAAGGGCCCGCTGAAATGCTGGCAGCAGGGAAGGGCCCGCTGAAATGCTGGCAGCAGGGAAGGGCCCGCTGAAATGCTGGCAGCAGCGCCTCTGCTCTGACGCACACTACATGGACACTTACTTCCCACAGCCTCGGCACACAGTCAGCAATGAAAAGAACAACTGGGCATCACTAACAACCTGGACACTGCACCAGTGCTCAGAGCTCCCAAGTTCCTCCTTTGACATTCTGAAATTGTCACTAGATACTACCCAAACACTAATCGCCCTCACAAGCTCCCTGTAAACAGTGAACCCAAGACAGAGGATAAACCCTCAAGAGCAAGTCCCTAAAACACAAGTACAACTGTTCTTCAAGTGCTGGGGGATCAAGACTGTGCATTTCAAAGGAAAGCCCAGACAATTACACCACCCTTGTTTTGCCTCTCTTATTTCTATAGCTAGTATCTAGAAGAACTGGTGCCAAACCTCAAATAAACAGAAAGCCACTGTGACAGGTAGCAGGTACACTGTAAAGATATTCACCTAGTAATAGCTGGCTGCGTATGGCTTCTTCAAAATGTGTACTTTAGAATTTATTCCTACTTTACAGAAAGTGAAATAATGTGTTACCATTAATCAGCTCCTAACCATAATACTGTGCTATCTATAAACTGTACATATATTTTAATAGGGAACTGTCATCTCTTCAGCTCACACTAAAGATGAATAAAAGCAGCTCATAAAGAATTTATTTTTATTTATCATTTATGTGTATGAGTATTTTGCCTGCACTTATGTCTATATACCATGTATGTGCCTGTTACTGGCAGAGTCCAGAAGAGGCCATCACAGCCCATATGACTGGAATTATTGCCAGTTGAGAGCTGCCACATGAGTGTTAGGAATGGAACCCAGGAGCCGAAAGAGCACCTGGTGCCCTTAGCCAATGACCCACGTTTCCTGCCCCTCACTTATAAAACTGTATATATGCCAAAGTGTTTCTCATCCATAAAAAAATTACCAAAAGCAAAGCAGCACAAAATGTCCTCACTACACTGAGCACCTAGCTCAGACTTTGTATAACCAAATATACTAAAGAAACCTTGTTGAATGCTAAAGTAGTTCAAATGAGGTATAAGCCTGTTACCAGACTCACCTACCATAAAAACTAACACCTTTTCTACCGTGACGTCTTTCCATTATCTCCCCGAATGGACCCAGGGAGAAACCTATCATTAAAAACTACATAACCTGTTATGCTTGAACATCTGAATGACTAGAAGAACTTACCGGCTCTCATTCAGATCACACTTCAAAACCAAAGCTAACAGTGTTGTCACCTTTATTTATAACTATATGCTATCCAAACTAAGCAAGAAAGTAATTTCCTATTCCCACATGAAGATACTCATCTTAATTCAATCATCCAACAATTAATGCCTTCACAGGCAATACTAAATATATCCCTTTCTATGACACTGAACAGTTTATTTCCTAAAGTCTTACATTATTATACTTACTGAATATAAAACAAAAGCCAGCTATAAAGGAGACTAGGCAGCACCTCTGACAATGTTTTCATTCTATTGTTTTTATCTTGTTTTATTTTGTTTTGCTTTTTAAAATATTCCCTGTCTGGAGTGGCTCATACCTGTAATTCCAGCACTCAGGAGGCTATGGCAAGAACACTGTATGTTCAAGGTTAGCCTGAACTACAGGGCAAGGCTGGCTCAAAAGAATCCTGGGTTGTTTGTTTGTTTTGTGAGTGGGGGGTGTCATTTTGTTTTACATTTATCATTGTTTCTCATAAAAGCACAATATAGAAACTTAATATCTTTGAAGTAAACTGTTTATGGTCTAGATTTTTTTAAAGGATTAATCGAATTTAAACTAAAGCCATCAAATACAAAATGAAATTCAATGATAAAAATGTCATAAATTTATAGGATGTAATTTATTAACTGAGAAATTAAAGCTATGTCCAGTGACATTTTATTGTGGCATCCACCATATGAATAGAGCCTCATTCTGCAGAATGACATGACCTACCACACAGGTGCAGCCAAAGAATATAATCATCTGCTCCAATCAGAGCGCCTGCATCAGGTGCTTCAACTAAAAATTACATATCCGTATGTACACATATGTAATTATACATCCATTCCAGTAAAACAGTTAAAGAAATACTATGAACCCATCTTCCATAAAGAAGAAAAGGTTTCAGACATCTAGAATAGCTTAGGCTTGGCTTCATGTTTGGCAACTAAAACAGATTAGTTCAGAGGTCGATGTGACCCAAGAGATCCAAATGCTGGCTGTGGTCACACAAACAAGTCATTAGCACACTGTAGCCTGTGTGCTACAGCTGCTGCCCTCCTGCTCGCCAGCCTTTACATGCTATCTGCTAATCAACACGCCAACTGGGGGAATAATGTCTCCCAACGACTCCACTCCTGCCTTCCATCTGTGTTCCGAGGCCTTCATCCTGTCTTCCTGTCATTCCTAAGGAAACACTCTGCATGTAGCCAGCATCTACTTATTAACAACGGCCTGCTCTACTGTTCTATCCAAACACGGATTTCACGCAATTTCAGAAAAAGCAGAAGGAAACGTAACAGACAGAGAGAAATTAGAGCTCCTATGGTTAAAGAGACAACTCCGAGAGAGGAAGAAGCTGAGAGGGTCACACTGCAGAACACTTACTTTTAGGAACAGAGTGTCCCTTAGACTTCTGGTGAGTGGCCCAGAGCCTCTTCAGTTTCAATCCAAATGACAATGCTTCTCTGAGTCCTCCTCAAGTAATGTTTCCACCACTAAAAATTGGATCTACAAGAGCTCAGATATACTGGTAAAAAAAAAAAAAAATGTCAGGGGCCTACAGGTGGCCTCTGGTCTCTTTACTGCAGGCCCAGTTCTGTGTGGGCCAACTCCCCTGTGTTCCATGGGCCAGAACTCGGCCTGGTGCTTCTCTTCTGAGTATCACCACCTACTCTACGTCTTGGGGCTCCTCTAACCCCAAGGCTGGCTGTGGAGTGACACCGGCTTCCCCCTATCCTTGCTGTCCCTGCAAATAAACAAATAGGCTCTTCTAATCCAGTGTTCTTCTAAAAGTATGAGAGAAGAGAAGGAAAAACAAAAGCAAAAAAAAACCCCACAAAAGCTGCAATATAGTGGCAGAGCTTAGGATTGTAGTAACTGTCTCTACTTCAAAACGCCTGTCTCAAAAAAAAAGTCAAATGATCTTCATATTGCTCATTTACAAATACATATACACTAAGCCATTCCCATCCTTATATAGACATATATACATTGTGCTTTTCAAAACACTTAAAAGGTGAGTCCAAAAATAGCAAGTAGTGTCTCTTTATAGAATCTTTCCTTGAACTTAAAAGGTATTTAAAACCTTGTTTTTTAATAGATACCCAGAAATGCTGAAAATATATTCAATGTAAATGAGAATTCGCAGTAAAAAACTACTGAAATTTATAAGACAGGCATGTCAAAAGCAACCAATATTGTAGAAGCAATAAAACCCTGACATGTCTCTACACTTACAATGTTAGTAAGATTCTATACACTAAATTTAAAAATCAGGATACCTCATTTTTAGAAATAACTTTGACTACTTAGAATATCAAAATTATAGACGCCCTCTGTTGCAAACAGAAAATTCCCCAGGTTCTGTGATAATTTACATTTTAATAGGCTTCACAGTAGCAAAATAAATACCTTACTTGAATATTGCTACAAATCACAGGACTCTCAGAAGTGGATTGAAAGGCTGCCTTCCTGCAACTGAACCATAACCAAGTGGAGAGAGATCAAGAATGTCACTGACTTTCAATTTCTAGATTTATCTCTTTTAAATGTTTTTTTTTTTTAAAGACAACTATAATACTATATATGTCTACCATACAACAAACAAACTTAGGGCTGGAAACAGACAAAGATCATGTAATCTCGTTTGCGTAAAGCTATCCAGGCACTCGAGTCAAAAACTGCGTGGCTGGGCTCACCTCCCAACTACTTAATTGTAAAATATTACAGAAATGGAACAAAAACCAGACGCAAAACCTGGGCCTGACCCTTCCGGACATCCGTTCCGAAGAAAGTTTGATCTGTTCCGAGCCTAGAGCTGAGACTTTTTCCCCAGGGGGACCGAATGACACCGCGGCCTTTCCTCCGTCCCCTCCCCCTTCCCGCCCCCGCCCCCTCCCCGCACACCAACACCACAATGCGGCCAACGTCTCCGCGCCCGGCTGGGGAGTGGGGCACATCACCGGCCGCGCACGGAACGGCCGCGGTCAGCGAGCCCCTTCCGTAATTCATCCTCCGCGGCAGGCTTCGCGGCCGCAGCCACCGCCGCCCCCGACCCCTCGCCGCCGCCGGCCGCGGCTCAGCCGGGTCGCGCCCCACCGCGGCCGCCGCCAGGCTGGCCGCCCCGCCGCCCCGCGTCGCGCGGGGGTTCCGCGGGCGCGCCGGACTCACCGGGTGGAGGTGCCCTTCCGCACATCGCACATCATGCACTTGAAGGCCTCGGCGCCGTTCCGGAAGGTGCAGACGCTGCAGTCCCAGTAGCCCTCATCCGAGGCGGGCTTCGGCTGCCGCTTCGGCCTGCAGGACACAACCGGACACGACGCAGCGCGGGGTCAGCGGCAGGCCGCGCCCGGCCCCGCGCCCCGCCCCGCCCGGCCCGCGACCCCCGCCCCGCCCGCCCGCCCGCCTGCACGCCCGCCCGGCGCCGCGCGGGGGAGGGGAGCGCGGCCGCTGACCCCGGCCGCCATCGCGGCCCATTGTGGGCAGCCGCGCGCGGCGCCGCACCCCCTCTCCCCACACACTCGCGCGCCCCGCGCCGCGCCGCCCCGCGCCGCGCCACCGGGCCCCGGGCCGCGGGCGCTCCGCCGGCGGGCGCCCTACCTGGTGGGGCTCTTCTTGTCGCCCATGCTCGCTGCCGACGCGCGCGAGGCCGCGGCCGGTCTGTCAGCGCCGAGGCGAGCGGCCGGCGGAAGCGCGGAGCCGAGGGGGCGGGGAAGGCCGCGCCGCGAGCTGCAGCCGCCGCCGCCGCCGCCGCCGCCGGATCCCACGCAGCCTCCAGCTGTCGGGGAAACTCCTGCCCGCGCGCACGTGACCCGCGCCGGCCAACCAGCGGCCGCGCCCGAGACTTCAAACGCGGGGAGCGCGGCCCGGCACGGGCGGCGAGTTCGCGGCGCCGCCTCCCCCACACCCGCCCGCTCGGCCGCCCGCTGGCCGCCCGGAGCTCTCGGGCCGTGGCTCGCACGCCCCGAAGGGCACGGTGGTAGACGCCCGCAGACACGCGTGCGCCCGGGCGCAGCGGGGACTGTCATCCTTTAGGGCGGAAGGGGGGGAGGGAAACGACCCAGAGGCTCGGGAAAGGTTCGGTGCCCTGCTCCAGCTTACATAATTCAAACGTGACGAAACCAGGGTCTGATCCTGTTTTAATTCCAGAGGCGGCGTCCTCTTGGCCTCACGGGGCTCTGCAGTGGCTTGTTATAAAACGGACGCTAGTAAGACTTGGGAAGGCAAAACGAGGTTGCTTGTGCACCTGGACACCACCGACCCCGAGTCTAGTTACTTCAGCCTGTCGGGGGACGCACCTCGCCTGCTAGACCCAGACAGCCACCTCGCTGGTCCTTGAAGCTCCGCTCCCACCTCGCCAGTTCTAGCGGGTACCCCACCACCAGAGTTGGCGTGCCATCCCTCTGATCCAGAGGCGACCTTAGCAGGTCAAGTCGGTGAATCGTCATCGGGAGAGCTGCCCCTGAAGAAAGGGGAGATGAAATCCATCCCTTCGAGGAGCCCTGCCCTCTTGCCGTACTTGGGTGTGCTGATGGAGGCGTTGTAGCCTTAGCGTCAGGCTTCACTGAAGAGGACCCAGTTCAGGCACTGCATACTTAAACAGTTGATCTGAGGCAAAGACTCATGGTCGGGATACACTATAAGGGTGTTTAGAAAATCTATCCAGCTGGCCAGAGCAGCATAGAGCAAATTTTCATCATAATACTCAGACTGGGATGGCAACTAAAAACTTAGGAGTTAATCATTTAGGAAGTCCTTAATATTTTGAACTGTATTGTCTGTGAGTAATTGAAATAGGAAAGCAAAAACCCCAGCTAAGGGATACTACTGTATTGATGTATTACTTACCAAACAACAAGAGTTAATAACCAAACTGGAGAATACTCTCCTTTTTATCATTGGGAATTAGAGATTAATTGGGGTAATTAAGAGGGAAATGGGCTTCGAGCTTCTGAGAGAAGAAACTCAAAATGAAGTACAGCAGAACGGGCAGGAGTATAGCTCAATGGTGGAGCACTTGCGCAAGGATCCGAGTTAGTAAAGATTTGGAAAAAAACAAAAAACATTTAAAAGATTGTTTTATGTGGGGTTTGCTTGATTGCTTAGTATTACTTTATTTTTGCAAAATAGACTGACTTAGTTGAGTATAAAAGTTATATATTAGAGGTTGCATTAATTTTCCAAGATAAAAGTTAGAGGCCAAGTGGTTTCTGCAATGGAAAATGTTTTCCCAGAACCCCGGAGGCTCCAAGTAGAAGATAAGGATGTTGGAGCTGCTTTCTTCCAAGGCTCCACTTTGTCCCACCTTCAAAGGGACATCTTTGTATGTGAGTGCCTGAATCCTAATCTCTTATCACTTTCACCTATGCCACACTCTCTTACAAGGACGTCATTCATTAGATTAGGGCCTACACTAATGATCTCTCTGTTTTTTAATGACTTATATGGACAGTGGTGTTTCTCCTCCATGTATGACTGTGTGATGGTGTTGGGTCTCTGGAACTAGAGTTACAGACAGTTTTAACCCACCATGTGGATGGTGAGAATTGAACCAGGGTCCTCTGGAAGAGCAATCAATGCTTATAACCGCCTGATAACCCCGTTTTAGTTACCTCTTTAAAGAGAAGCAGGAAGAGGGGTGGAAGGGGAAAGCAGAGAAGCAGTCCCGTAGGGACAGCTCTGCTCTGCCCTCCTGCCTCTACTCTAGAGCCTACAGGAATATACCTGTCAACAAAAGAACCTGTGTCCAGCATCTACACCTTCCTTTCTGTAGTTCCCCATAGGGTCATGCTTCCTCAGTGTACTTGCCAGTTTTATGTCTACTTGACCCAAGCTAGAGTTATCAGAGAGTAGGAAACCTCAGTTGAGGAAATACCACCATGAGATCCAGCTGCAAGACATTTTCTTAGTAATCAATGGGGAAAAAAAGCAGGCTGAACAAGCCATGAGGAGCAAGCCAGTTGGCAGCACCCCTCTGTGTCCTCTGCATCAGCTCCTGCCTCCATGGCCTCCGCATCAGCCCCTGCCTCCGGGGCCTCCGCATCAGCTCCTGCCTCCGTGGCCTCTGCATCAGCTCCTGCCTCCAGGTCCCTGCCCTGTGTGAGTTCCTGCCTGGACTGTCTTCAATGATGAGAAGCAATATAGAAGTATAAACCGAATAAATGCTTTCCTCCCCAGCTTGCTTGCTGACCATGGTGTTTCATCACAGCAGTAGAAATCCTAAGACGCTCAGCCAGGCTGAGTCCTTTACCTGGCAAAGTACTGAAGTCTTCCTGCTCGGACGGTGTGACATCACGTGAACGTTAAGGTCTCCGCCAACTTTTAACTATTAGAAACTAAAGTACTAAGACGTGCTCTCAAGACCACTTCACACTAAATATCCCCATGTTCACCCTGACAGCGCTGGCTGGATGCCCCAGTGTAAGGGAATGCCAGGGTGGTGAGGTGGTGGTGGGTGGGTAGGTAAGGGAGCACCCTCACAGAAGCGGGGGGAGGGGGGGCTTGCAGAGGGAAACCAGGAAAGGAGATAACATTTGAAATATAAATAAATTATCATATATATATACATATATATATATTCATAAAAAAGAGGTTCTGAGTTCAATTCCCAGAAACCACATGATGGCTCACAACCATCTCTAATGGAATCTGATGCCCTCTCCTGGCATGCAAGTGTACCTGCAGCTAGAGCACTCATATATAAAATAAATAAATCAATCTTTTAAAAAAAATGTAGAGGAGTTTCATCATACCCAAATTTGCACCTTCTGTCTGGTATGGCCCAACTTAACCTCTGGCAGCTACTGACCCGCTCCTCACCCTTGATCACTTTTCCTGGAATGCATTGTGAAACAGTTTTCTCCAAGATTGAAACTTTCCATGGAGCAGAAAGCTCCTTAGGCAGGAAGGTAATTCAAAATAGTTTCAGGAAGTCCCTGAAACTGACAAGATTCACTAGGCCCCTCCATGCCAGAGCAAGCCAAAAAGCTGAGAGTCCTCCTCAGACTGAGTTGTGAAGAAGACACTCTGATGAGCTAAGCTGCCAAGAAGACTGAGAAAGCCGAGTTGCAAACCATCAGCAAGGCTGCCAAGGAAACTGAGAGCAGAGCAGCAGCCTGGAAAAAGCAGAAAGCAGCCGAGCTGCCTGGAAGAGGCTTAGACCAACAGAGGCACGTGGTAAGGACACCCTTCAACCTGCAGGGCTACCTGGAAGAGGCATAGACCAACAGAAGCAGGCATGCAGTAAGGACACCCTTCAACCTGCAAAGCTGCCTGCAGGCTGTGTGTGCAGTCTGCTCCAGGTTCCCAGCTTGGTGAGCTGTCACTCATGCTGGGGAAGGCTTTGGTGATGCAGCTGGCTTTGAGTCATTTCTCCTCCTGTAAGCAAACCTTCGCCCATACTCCTGTAAACTCATTAGTCCACTGAACTGGACTTTGGTGGTGTTGACTTCTGTCTGTCATGAGTTCCCTAGCTGGAGTATGGAGAAGTGTGCAATTCATCTCTTCAGAAAAAGTTTTGTCACACAACATAATGTCATTCAAATAAAATCAAACAATATAGTCTCTCCCATCAGGAACCTTTCACATAGAATATGCATTTATGTGTGTGTGTGCTTTCTTGGCTACATACATGCTTGTATGAGTGAGCCGCATGCATATGTGGAGGCAGAGGATGTGGATAATATTGGTTTTCTTTCCTCAGGAGCTATTTTCTTATATACCTACCTATCTGCCTATCCACCCACCTACCTATCCATCATCCATCCATCCATCCATCCATCCATCCATCCATGTTTTTGTTTTATTGAGCCAGGGTTCCTCAATACTCTGAAAATTACTGAACAGAATAGGCTAGGGAGAAAGGCCAGGAAGCCAGGGATCTGCCTGTCCCTGCCTCCTTGCTGAAATGACAGGCATATGCCACTCAGCTTTGATATGAGTCCTGGAAATGGAACTCCTCACAGCTGTGCAATGAGCACTCAGAGGCTTTCCTCCCCCTCCACACATGCAGACAAGGGCCAGATTAGACCAGATTAAAAGTACACGAAGACGGGTTTACTAGAGGGCAGCTCTCAGGTGGGTTCTCCGATCTTACAGGTGGAGGTCAGTAAAGTCAGGCATCCAGGCAAAAGCAAGGGGGTTTTGTAGAACTTAGGCAAGAAGTGATGACGGTGCCGGCTAGGAAGTGGGCTCATGTACATACATGGTCAACACTGAGCTCCTGGGCAAGCTCTCTTGGGTGGGTTGCTGGGAACACAGAAGCGAGGTGGGATGATGTGTTAGCCAGGAGTTTTCTCCAAGTGGGCAAGGAAGATTTCTCTGTGAGGGCAGGATTGGGGGAAGAAGGGCAGACAGGGTTTCCCAGCTTGTCCAGGGAATGAGCAGGGGTCCCAGCCTAACCAACACCTTAATCAGTGGCTATCTCCCCAGCCCCCTCCTTTAACATTTGAAAGTTGACATTTAAGGCTGGGATTGATTTAAGCAAGTTTTCACGCAAAGCATAGACTGTGGGTAAGGTAAATGTTTCATTTGAAACACAGTTGCTCCAGAACTATTCATTGAGAGCACTGGCCTTCGCACAATTGTTCCGAATCAATCGACTGTGCTCTGAAGGGTTTCTCACACAATTCTCTTATGCTCTATTGGCCAGCGTGCTGGCTCCTCTTGTCAGACCCATGCTATCTTGAGCATTATAGATCAACCGCTAATTTTTTTTAATTATTTATTTCTTTTATGTATATATGAGTACACTGTAGCTGTCTTCAGACACACCAGAAGAGGGCATCAGAGCCCATTACAGATGGTTGTGAGCCACCATGTGGTTGCTGGGAATTGAACTCAGGACCTCTGGAAGAGCAGTCAGTGCTCTTAACCGCTGAGCTATCTCTCCAGCCCATCAATCATTAATTTTTAAATCTAATCTAATAGATATTAGTAATGAGGTTCTCGCATCAGTTGTTTGTGGGTGTTTTTATATAATGGATCAGTTTCGGCTATTAAGCTGTGTTGTTTGAGAGGTTAGGACTTTGAGGTTTTTGTTGATGATGTCACTCTGGATAGCCCAGGCACACGTTAAATTTATGACTACCTTGCCTTGCTATACCCTGTGCTGGGATTACGGGTATGTACCTCTGTGCTATTGAGTTTTATTTTGATGTATGGATTTAGTTGTGTTGTTACTATTTTTACTAAAATGGTAATAGTTTCCTTTGACTTGGCAACTATTAGATCTTACAGGAGCTGTCTTTCTTTCCTTTGATGTGGGGATGGAAACAGGACTTCGTGCACGTCTTAGTTAGGGTTTTATTGCTGTGAACAGACACCATGACCAAGGCTTTTTTTTGTTTTGTTTTGTTTTGTTTTGGTTTTGTTTTGTTTTGTTTTGTTTTTTGAGACAGGGTTTCTCTGTGTAGCCCTGGCTGTCCTGGAACCAGGCTGGCCTCGAACTCAGAAATCCGCCTGCCTCTGCCTCCCAAGTGCTGGGATTAAAGGCGTGTGCCACCACCGCCCGGCCCATGACCAAGGCTTAAAAGGACCACATTTCATTGGGGCTGGCTTACAGGTTCAGAAGTTCAGTCCATTATCATCAAGGTGGGAGCATGGCAGCATCCAGTCAGGCATGGTGCAGGAGGAGCTGAGAGTTCTACATCTTCATCTGAAGGCTGCTAGGAGAAGACTGACTTCTAGACAGCTAGGATGAGGGGCTTAAAGCCCACACCCACTGGGACACCCTTCCTCCAACAAGGCCAAGCTGACTCCAACAGGCCACACCTCCAAATAGTGCCACTCCTTGGGCCAAGCATATTCAAACCATCACAGTGCATGTCCAAGTACTCTACCACTGAGCCGCACACCAAGCCTCATGAACGAGTGTTGGAATGCTTATTTACTGTGAAATATGAGTAACTAAAATTTACCATTTTAACTTTGTTCGTTGTTGTTTTTCAAAAAAGGGTTTCTCTGTGTAGCCTTAGCTTTCCTGGAACTCTCCCTGTAGAGCATGTAATCTGAAGGCAAAGTGAAATGTCCAACAGTAGCTGATAGATACTTCTTGTCCCCAGGCTCTGGCAGCCACCATTTCACGTGTTATTGGGGATGTGAGGACCACACACATACAGATGTAGAACACTCCTTTCAAGCCTGACGCATCTCACTTTATGTCTTTGAGGTTGAAAGTGTGTGAGAATCGCCTTCTCCTTTCATGTTGCATCACATCCCACTGCATTATAACCAATACAGCTTTCTTCACGCCTACCAAAAGAAACACGACAAAATCCCCATCAGGAAGGAACAGCTGGTCTTCTCACCAGCTTGCGTTGAGACGCAGCAGCAGGCATGCGCAAGCGGGCTGCTCATACTGTGCCCTCAGTAGGGAGGGAGAAGGGAAGGAACGCTGGCCCTCAGTTCACTTTCTCCTTTTTATTCGATCCAGAACCTCTGCCTAAGGAATGGCGCTGCCTGTTGCGGTCCTCCTCGTCCAGCAAGAAAGACACAACTACACGAGCTCTTCCTTTTGCAGTTTATTCCATGACCCTTTTACAATGCTTCTCCTCCTGCTTTAATCTTAATGTCTTCTGCCGCTCCTGCATCTCTCTGGAGCTTACTTAAGCTCCGCCTCCTGGCCCACCCTCGGCTGGTGAGTACTCCCAAGCTTAGCCAATCCCAATGGGCCATGTAGCAAAAGCAGATAGATCACCAGATGTAGAAGCAACCAATAGCAGTAGCTTAGCCAAATAAGGGCTTTGTTTACGAGGCCTCTTGCTAGGGGCTCAGCTCTCCACAGCTGCCCACTTTCAGGTAGGTCTTCCTTGCTTTGTTAACCCTTTCTGGAAATGCTCACACCGAGGTGTGTTTCTATGGCGATTTGAAATCTAGTAGAGTAGGTACATGAAAGACGGATCACCACAGACTTGCCTAGGTTGCCTCCCATTTTGGATCCATTGAACAGCGATCCTGTGGGCATGAGTACATAAATAATCTTGAATCACTGATTTCAGTCCTCTTAGCTGTGTCACTGGAATAGAATTTATTGGATTATATCTTAATTTTATATTTAATTTTTAAAAGTATGATATAGTAACGGATTGTAGGCTTCAAGGAATGATGGGGCTATTTAACACTGACTTTTATATTAAAGACAGGCTTATAGAAACGATATAGAAAAAGAAAGTGGATTTTTGATATTATTGGGAAATATTATAGGTGGTGGGAAGGGTCAGGAAGAGAAAGAAATTCTGATTCTTCCATGAACTTGTACTAGTATTAAAGATACAATGTGTTTCTAGAGTTATTATTTGCTTTTTATAAATATTTATTTACATTGAATTTATGCTCGTGCACATATATGACTGTGTATGAATGCACGTGGGTGCCTGCTGAGACCAGAAGCAAGCATAGGATTCCTTGGAGCTGGGTGACAGGAATCTGTACGCCACCTTACATTGGTGTTGGGATCCAAACTTGGGTCCTCGTGATTGAGCAATAAATGCTCTTAACCATTCAGCCATCTGTGCAGCCACTTACCATTTGCTTTAAAAATCCTAATATTAGCCAGGCAGTGGTGGTGCACGCCTTTAATCCCAGCACTTGGGAGGCAGAGGCAGGCGGATTTCTGAGTTCAAGGCCAGCCTGGTCTACAGAGTGAGTTACAGGACAGTCAACGCTACACAGAGAAACCCTGTCTTGATAAAAAAAAAAATTCTAATATTAGAGGTATATTCCGAATCTAAAATTTTAAATGTTTACTTTATTACTATCTCAGTTAATTTTGCTGTGCAATCAGGATGACTAAGGCAAGGCACAGGAGAAAGAGTTCACCGAGAGGTTGCTGTTTCAGAGGATAGGTCCATGACCATCATGTCAGGGAGCCCGGCAGCTGATAAGCAGGCATGGTTCTGGAGCAGAAGCTGAGAGCATGCTTGTAACCTGAAGGCACAGGGCAGAGGTAACTAGGAATGGTGTGGAAACCTCAAAGCCCACTCCAGTCACCCACCGTCTCCAACAAGGATACACCTCTTAATCCTTACCAAACAGTTCCAAGTGTTGTGATCATAAAAAGAGAAAGAGCTATAAGAATATGCTCTATCTGGGTATGGGGGAAGGGGGTGCCCCAGTGGGCCCATGCCAAGGCAATCCCTTCCCCTTGAGTTTATTTAGGGCATGGGGAGGGGAGTTAAGAGGATGGCAGAGGCAGAGAAATGCAGAGAGAAGGAAAGAGTAGAGAAGTAGAGGCTGGTCGTGGGGGGGTCGGGGGAGAAGGGAATGGGAAGAGAGAGGCAAGAGAGTAAGAGAGGGGTGAGGGGCCAAGCAGCCCCTTTTATAGTGGGCCAGGTCTACCTGGCTGTAGCCAGGTAACTGTGGTGAGGAGCATACCCAGCTGCTGCCAGGAACTGTGGGGGTGGAGTTTAGACAGAATAACAACATTCCCCTGCTTTGGTTTAGTTAAAAAAGAAACAGTTAGAAAGAGGTGATGGCAAAGCAGGAATAGGATCGTAATGATATCTGGCTGCTTCCTGCAGACATTGGTGGCAGTGTGACTCTGGGAAACCTAGAGGAATAGGTATGGGGGCAGGGTGCTCGTCCAGTCTTAGGAGACTTGGTTGTTTCCTTGCTGTCCGGGGCCTGTGGAGCCATCTGAGGATAGGTCAGAAGGAACAGGTCCAGTAGGAGCATGTGTCTGTGAGAGGAGATGGAGCCTCTGGAGGTGGCTTCTCTGGAGCTGTCCTGGGTGTAGCAAACGCCTGGACTTAACAAGATGTTGGAACACATTATTACAGGTAGAGAATAAGATTAAGTACGTTTGGGAGAAAGAAAATTTTTTCTTAAGATGTACATTTGAAACCCAGAGGAATCCCACCCTTTGGAATAGGTAGCAAGTGGGAACTTGGGGCATATGTACTTATCTGGATGGAGTGTATTTGTCCATGAGAGGTAGATCTGAGTAGGTTTCCTGTAGCTTATAAATTTATAAAAGAGATAACAGGAGTTAGCAACATGAGCAGTCTTTGTTTTTATTAAAGATTTATGCTGGGTGGTGGTGGCACACGCCTTTAATCCCAGCACTTGGGAGGCAGAGGCAGGTGGATTTCTGAGTTCAAGGCCAGCCTGGTCTACAGAGTGAGTTCCAGGACAGCCAGGGCTACACAGAGAAACCCTGTCTCAAAAAATCAAGGAAAAAAATTTATTTATTTATTATATATAAGTACACTGTAGCTGTCTTCAGACATCCCAGAAGAGAGCTCCAGATCTCATTATGGATGGTTGTGAGCCATCATGTGGTTGCTGGGATTTGAACTTATAACCTTCAGAAGAGCAGGCCGGGTGCTGTTAACTGCTGAGCCATCTTTCCAGCCAAACATGAGCAGTCTTTAAGATGAGCCTTTTGTGGAGCAGAAGGAACAAGATTAAAAAGTTGAATCTTATAGTGGAATGTTTTATTAGAGTTAGGTAAATTTATAGGAACCCAGATAATATTAAGGCAGTGGCATAGCAAGAAGAGGAAATATGAAGCATTTAATTAATGGAAACAGAGTTTAGGTAAGGAGATAGCTGTCTAGCTGTCAACATAGGCAGAAGTCTGGGGAATAAACAATAATTCAACAGTTATATTATTTTAAAAAATGATAGAGTCCACAAGCCGACAGTTCTCTGTGGTCTCCATGATCTCAACGGCAACTTGGGCCATCAGCCTGGCTTTCAGGCCCAGAAGACGCAGGGCTTCTTCTCTGTGGAATGGATATGTGTGACGTGAGAAACGGCTTACCTTGTTTTAGACAATATAAGTCATTTGACTCAGAGTATCCACCACAATTACTAGCCAAAAAGATCA
>NW_022196893.1:24298278-24303494 GCF_008632895.1 Mastomys coucha
TGGGAATTGAACTCAGGACCATTAGGAAAAGCAGTCATTGCTCTTAACCACTGAGCCATCTCTCCAGCCCAGACAGGATTCTTACAAAGACATGGCCACATTGATACTCTGCTTATGTTTTGTGACTTCAGGTGAACTGTTTTCTAAGAGTGACCTTAAGAGTTGTGGGGTCTCTCCTAGGGCAGCAATTAATTTTATTCTCAGGAAGAAGCTCGGCAGTTGGTAGTCCATTTCATGACAGTTAGCTCCCCCCAGCCCTTGGTTTGAGGTTCTGGTTCGTCATTCTGTTTAGCCCTCGGTTTGAAGTTCTGGTTCGTCGTTCTGTTACTTGGCTTCTAGGCTGTAAAACAGAGATGCCAGAGTAGCTGTTCTTTTGCCTCCAGAACCCACTCTGCTTTTATTCCAGTTTCTGAAAATAGATTTTTCCTTCTTCAAACTGATCACTTCTGGCAGTTCCTTAGAGGCTGTTGTCTAGAAGTCTTCAATGTCCTTGTATATTTTTCATTTGTTTGTTCCTTTGTTTGTTTGTTTACATGGGATACTGAGCAACACTAAAGCAAAAGCATTTCCCAGTACCTAGCATGTTCCCAGCTCCAGACCCAGTTCTGTGTGTGTGTGTGCGTGTGCATGTGTGTGAAACATTTATCTTCTCAGAGCATTTCCCTCTTCTTCCCACCTTAGTAAGTATTGTAACTCACATTTATCTTCTCAGAGCATTTCCCTCTTCTTCCCACCTTAGTAACTATTGTAACTCACATTTATCTTCTCAGAGCATTTCCCTCTTCTTCCCACCTTAGTAACTATTGTAACTCACATTTATCTTCTCAGAGCATTTCCCTCCTCTTCCCACCTTAGTAACTATTGTAACTCACATTTATCTTCTCAGAGCATTTCCCTCTTCTTCCCACCTTAGTAACTATTGTAACTCGTTGCCACTTGTTTCTAGCCTTCGGATGCTAAGTGGATTCCTGTTTCATACAGTATGCTGAAGCATCTCTGTGTCCAAGTCTGCCCTTTCCAACCCATCAAAGAATTCGTTAGCACCTCCACCCCCTTTCCTATTCCCTCTAGTCCCAGGTAGAAATTACCTTTCTTTTTTTAAAAAATATTTATTTGCTTATTTTATGTATATGAGTACACTGTCACTGTCTTCAGACACACCAGAAGAGGACATCAGATTCCATTACAGATGGTTGTGAGCCACCATGTGGTTGCTGGGAATTGAACTCAGGACCTCTGGAAGAGCAGTCAGTGCTCTTAACTGCTGAGCCATCTCTCCAACCCAGAAATCACCTTTCTGTTGGCTGACTCTCTTCTGTTTACTTAGGCTCCGAGTCAGTGCATGTGAGTTGCCAGGTTCTGGTTCTCTGGTTCAGGAGGAACCTGAAGTCAGTCTATCTGTCCATCCATCCTTCCTTCTCTTCCTCCCTTTCTTCGGACAGTCTCCTACTATGACACCTAGGATGGTCTCAGACTTGTAATCCCACCTTTCCAAGGGCCAGGATCATGTGTGTTGAGGTCACAGGCATGCTCCAGCCAAGAGGCTTCGAAAGCAGGGCTTTTCTAGCTGCTGACCATGCGCTGGAGAAGCCTCTCAGGCTACTGACAGGGCGCTGCGCTGGAGACGCCTCTCAGGCTGCTGACAGGGCGCTGGAGAAGCCTCTCAGGCTGCTGACTGGGCGCTGCGCTGGAGAAGCCTGCTGACAGGATGCTGGAGAAGCCTCTCAGGCTGCTGACAGGGCGCTGCACTGGAGACGCCTCTCAGGCTGCTGACAGGGCGCTGGAGAAGCCTCTCAGGCTGCTGACAGGGCGCTGGAGAAGCCTCTCAGGCTGCTGACAGGGCGCTGGAGAAGCCTCTCAGGCTGCTGACAGTGTGCTGCGCTGGAGAAGCTTCTCAGGCTGCCTGCTGACAGGGCACTGGAGAAGCCTCTCAGGCTGCTAACAGGGCGCTGCGCTGGAGAAGCCTGCTCTTCGCTATCCTCTAGTCTCCTTTGCTCTTCCAATGGTCACCGCTCTTTTGCTTTGTTTTCAAATTCTCCTTACTTTCTTCAGCATATAAAACACTCAGATTTCACTGCCCTATAAAAAGCAAAAGTAGCCGGGCAGTGGTGGCATACGCCTTTGATCCCAGCACTTGGGAGGCAGAGGCAGGTGGATTTCTGAGTTGGAGGCCAGCCTGGTCTACAGAGTAAGTTCCAGGGCAGCCAGGGCTACACAGAGAAACCCTGTCTCGAAAAAACAAAAAACAAAAAACAAAACAAAACAAAAACAAAGAGCAAAAGTACTTTCCAAAATATTTTCTTTTTTTTTTATTTTTAAAGATTTATTTATTTATTTTAAGTATATGAGTACACTATAGCTGTCTTCAGACACACCAGAGGAGGGTGTTAGATCTCATTATAGATGGTTGTGAGCCACCATGCCATAGCTAGGAATTGAACTCAGGACCTCTGGAAGAGCAGTCAGTGCTCTTAACTGCTGAGTCATCTCTCCAGCCCCACCCCAAAGCCTTTTTTGTTTTTTGTTTTTTTTTAAGATTTATTCATTATATAAACAGCGTTCTGCCTGCATGTACACCTGCATGCCAGAAGAGGGCATTGGATCCCATTACAGATGGTTGTGAGCCACCATGTGGTTGCTAGGAACTGAACTCAGGACCTCTGGAAGAAGCAGCCAGCATTCTTAACCTCTGAGCCATCTCTCCAACCTCCCAAAATCTTTTCTTAAGTTATCCATATGTTTTATACCTTATCCTCTGTGTTGATTTTCCATTGATGTATTACAAGTTACAATAAAGCTTAACTGCCAAAGCTCACTGACCTGATCATGGATCAAGCATCTAGATGTGAGCTGAGTATCCTGGCCTGGTGTATCATGAGACCACAGCTTTGGTACTGGAACAGACGTCATCTCAAAGGATGCCTGAAAGCACTGATCACTTTTGGCAGATCCTTAGAGGCTGCTGTCTAGAAGTCTTCAATAGCCATTTGCTATGTGGACCTCTTTCTCCAGCAACTCAAGATGCAGCTGGCTTCCATCGGAATGAACCAACCAAACAAGAGATGGGAAGCCAGATGTGTGTGAGCAAGACTTTTTAAAAGATTTTATTTTTTCATTTGTGTGGTATGTGGGAGGGGAGGTGATTGGGGGTATGTATGTATGTGTGTGTGAGTATGTGGGATGTGTGTGTTTCTGTGTCTGAATGTGCATGTATGTGATATGTGTGAAAGGGGATGGGGGTGTGGGTATGTTATGTATGTGAGTCGGGGGGTGGTGTTTGTGTGGGGTATGTATAAGTGTGTATATGTGGTGTGTGTATGTGATGTGTGTGCAAGCATGTGTTTGTGGTGTGTATATGTATGTGATGTGTATGTATGTGCGTGGTGTGTATGTTATGTATGTATGTGATATATGTATGATGTGTATATGGGTATGTGATATAGGTGAATGTGGGGGATATATTTGTATGGTGTGTGTTTATAAGCATGTGTGTGTGGTATGTGTATGTGATGTGTGTGTGCTGTATATGTATGTATGTATGTGAGATGTGTATTGTGTGTGTGGTATGTGTGTACATATAAATGTGTGTGTTAGTGTGTTTGTGCACATGTGCACATGCATGCATGCACGCACATGAGAGAGAGCATATGTTGGTGTCAACATGAGCATGTAGAGGCCAGAAGGCAGCTTTGGGTGTTGTTAGTCCTCTGCGCTCTACCTTGTTTGAGACAGGGTTTATTTCCTGTTTATTTGCTGCTGTCCATGCCAGGCCACCCAATCCAGGAAATTTCAGAGATTCTCCCATCTCCACCCTTCATCTCACCATAGGAACACTAGGATCAAAGATTTCCACATCAAGCTTTACCAGGTTTAGGGATTCAAAGTCGCGTTGTACTACTCATGTGGCAAGTGCTTTACCAACTGAGCCATCTCCCCTGTCTCCTCATGCTAATATCACACTTGTTACCACCTGCCTAGCTTTCTTCCTAGAGTGTTGCTTCCTTCCATCTTGTCATGCATAAAGAAAACGGGAAGTGATTGAAAACCTGAAGGACGAGTGTCTTCCGGGTAAAGCTTAAACAAGCTTTACCACCAATATTACACCACCAATATTTTTTTTTACACCAACTTTTACCACCAATATTACCACCAAGCATTACCACCAATATTACAGTTTTTCATTTATTTGTCACAGCGGCATTCACATGCATCCATGGACACCCACACGTGCATGCACACACACATACACACCCCTGTTTCTTGGCCATATTGCAAGAAGGCTTTCAGATGGATATCTTTTAGATTAATGGGCTATATAATTATATGGGAATAAAACACAGCAGCTGTGTGAACTTTATGTATAGAATGTGTGAAACTAGCCTATTTGCAAATCAGTATTCTTGTATTTAAATCTGCAGAAAATACAAATGGCTTTCTTATGAATCCCATTTTTCCAAGCTTTATTTTCCTACTCTTACTTCATTGCATTCTCAAAAAGATATGTGAAAGCTTATACAATCATAAAATAGAAATATCAAAAATGCCCTTTCCCCCCCAAAAAAAGCTGGGCAGTGGTGGCGCATGCCTTTAATCCCAGCACTTGGGAGGCAGAGGCAGGTGGATTTCTGAGTTCGAGGCCAGCCTGGTCTACAGAGTGAGTTCCAAGACATCCAGGGCTACACAGAGAAACCCTGTCTCGGAAAAAAAAAAAAGCCAATGGTTCTTACTGTCAATGTTATGACTATAGCAATGAGTTTTTGCCATACTACTTTGGATCCTGGCAGAACACACATGCACACCGCCCCCCCCCCAGGAGCTATTTGGGGATCCATGAATGAAAGATACACACTCATTAGCTTATTTTTAAAATGCCTTGGCTACTTCAATGGCAGGACACTCCTAAACCTTCCCCTGCTACCCCAGGTCCAATCAGGGAAGTGGCCAGCGGCCACCCACCCAAATTCTCACATCAGAGTTGGCTTTCTCTCCTGTCGATACTGTGTCTCATCCTTCTTTCCCATTCTGCTCTGAAACTCTAAGGGTTCTGCCCCATGATCAGCCATTGGCCCTTGGCATCTTTATTGAATGATCAAAAACCAATTGGGGACAAGGACCTTTATCATTTGGGCATGCAGATTCCCAGTTGAATCTAAACACTAGCACCAATCCCCAACATGTGACATTTTATGGTTAGATCATGTGAGACTGTATCTCTC
>NW_022196893.1:24303504-24325840 GCF_008632895.1 Mastomys coucha
TTTGTAGACTAGGCTGGCCTCGAACTCAGAAATCCATCTGCCTCTGCCTGAGACTGTATCTCTTGGCATATGCATAACCTGCCCTTTATTCCCGCTCCTACACAAGTTAACTGAGATGGGGATATTATCTAAACCCACTGGCAACCCTCTCTGCAAGTGAGCTCATTAGTCCTGAATAACAGGGCAAACAATATTTGAAACTCTGTTATTGCGAACACTCTTAGGAGCTCTTCATTAGCCCTGATATATGTGAATACAGACACATGAGAAAAACAAATAAGCAAATACAGTAATCCATGAGCCGTTCCCAGGTAAAGCTCGTTGTGAGGTCCTAGTGTGGGACCAACAGTTGCCAGCAGGGCTAAGGTTCGCTACCTCACTTATCTGAAGTCAAAGCTGGGAATCTCACTGGTCCTAAGAAAGGTGATAAATGTTTTCCTATGTTTAGAAACAGCCATTGGCCGAGTCTTTGTGAATGAACCCATTCCTGCTGTTCATAACTGGAGACAATAGGGCTCTGCTGATTTATCTCCGGCAGATCACGTACCCTGACAATAGAGACAGATTCACACACATTCACATGCTTTCTGGCTTAGCACTTGTGTAGGGCAGTGGACCATGCCAGGAAACTTGGTAAGGTTGAGTGGGCTCGAAGCCCAGGAACCTGAAAGCTGTTTCACCTGCTTCCAACCAGGCCCCAGTCAGTGACCACGCACCCTACATAGGAATGTGACCTTCATGTAGATCAGAACAGAGTTCTCCATGCTGTTGAGGTATCTAGAGGCCCTGAAGGTTTAGCCAATAAGCTTGCCTTCCCGGACATTCCTTCCTGCAAAAGGTATTTAATCTCTGGTCCACATTGAGGAGGTGGTATGCACCTGTTTCCCAGGATGAACAAGCAATAAACAGTTTGGAACTAAAGACTGTCTCTGTCATTAAGAACTGCCACGGTGAGCATGGAGAGAGCCTTTGTCTACAGAGCTGCACACCTAAGTCTCCTGAAGAAGGCCCTTCTGCACTCCCAGACAACCGCTGCTAAGATAGGGACAATCTCTGATGAGCTAAGCTAGAGTTCCCCCTACCCTGGGACCCCTCAGCTGCATCTGGATGTCCAGGAGTTTAGGGGCCTCCAGCCCCAGCTCCTCATCATAGACCCATGGATCCCCCAACCCTCCGATCTGACTCTTCTGCACAGTTTCCAGTGATAACTGGATACACCAGTCAGGGAACCCCAGCTTCGACTTCCCACTTCTTAGGTTATGGTTTCCCATCCCCCTGAGATCAGTACTTCCCTTGAGCCCAGCCAGCTTCATCTACCCTGCAGAGTTCCTACACCCTAGTGGTGAGGCAGAATGCAAAACCACACAACTGTGCAAACACCTGAGTGTGTTCAAGATACAGACGGGTGGTGCAAGTATTTAAGGAAGAAAATCAAAGTATTTGACCATAGGATCTCATGTTGGATTCTATCAAATGTCAGGTTTGATGGTAGAGATGTGGTTACCACATTGAGGGGTCTCAATGAACGCTCGAGACAGCAGCTCGGCTCGGCTCACCAGGGGTCTGGAGCCAGCTAGAGATTAAGCCAGTACCGGGAGCCCAGTATTCAAAATGGACTAAAACTTTGATCCGCCCTCCTGCCTGGAGTCCTCGCTTTGATATGCTCGATTCCTGTTCTCACTTATGTGCTAAAAGACATGACTGTTTCGCCTCAAGTATAAATATCCCGTTTCACTAAGTAAAGATTACACCTTGATAAGCATTCTTTCTTGGTGTCACTTCCTTGTCTCTTCTAACCCGCTTATTTCCACAGAATCTCGACTTCCCCAGTTCGTGAATAACCCACGGTATGAAGTGAAACTGCGGGCCGGTTTCCTTCAGTTAGTGGTAGAGCATTTTCCTAGCTTGAGCAAGGTGGTGCATTCGCACACATCCCCGAGCACATGCGCACATACACATACAGGCACATGAACACACATACCAGGTTTGTTACAGTGTGACTGTGAGTTCACTGGAAGTCAGACTACAGACTACACAGCACATCTCTACTGGATTCTACAGAGGTCTTTTTTAAAAATTTCCCTTGGTTTGATTCTTTTAGTTCAAACTGATTTAACCCGGATTTTCCTCAGGACTCTCTTTTCTATCCATCTCCATTAGCTCTTGTTGTCATTGGACAGCACAGCTTCTGTTCTGTGCCAATCTCTGTTTCTGCTTTTGTTTTCTTTCCCGAGGCCTTGCTGACCTGCTCACAACATTCTCTGTATCCGGCTCTGGCTCTTACTTGTGGCCTTAGCTCTTGTCTAACAATCTGTAAAGGCCTTCATCCATCTCTCGGGACAATACAGAGAGAGGCATTAAAACAGCTGGAGCTGGTTCCGTTCGCCCTGCAATCTCTGCCTGCTGAAATGGTTCCTTTAGCGCTGCGATCTCTGCCTGCTGAAATGGTCTCGTCTGTGGGCTGTTTCCTCGAAGCTTCCCAACAGTCTTGGATTACAACCTTCAAGTAAGGAAGATACAGATGAATAGATGTGATGCAGATGAATAGAAAATGAACATTTTCTCTCATTTCCTATCCCTCTCATGTGTGGCATAAATACAGAGTCTCCATGGGAGAAAGGGCTTCATGGACCAAACAAATGCAAGGGAATGCATGCTAATTTGGAGTTATTTCATAAAAAATAAACGTGGGCCAGGCGGTGGTGGTGCACGCCTTTAATCCCAGCACTTGGGAGGCAGAGGCAGGCAGATTTCTGAGTTTGAGGCCAGCCTGGTCTACAGAGTGAGTTCCAGGACAACCAGGGCTACACAGAGAAACCCTGTCTAGAAAAACCAAAAAAAAAAAAAAAAAAATAGTGGAAGGACAGCCCCACTGTTGGAGATTAAAATCCAGGAAAGAAAGGTCTTAATATATTTTCCCCAAGTAATTAATGATCATACGTGTGTCTGGGTGTTTTGTTTGTTTTTGATTTTCAGTTTTGTTTCAGCTAAAATTGTTTGCACCAGACTTAAGGAGGTATATACTTCACACGAGTGTTTAATATTTTAACTCTTTCATTACTACTGGTATTTAGTATTGTTAGGGTATTATTGCTGTGAAGAGACACCATGACCAAGGCATCTTTTACAAAGGACAGTATTTAATGGGGGCTGGCTTACAGTTTGTTGCAGAGGTTCAGTCCATGATCATCATGGCGGGAGGCATGGCAATGTCCAGGCAGACATGGTGCTGGAGGAGCTGAGAGCTCTATATCTTGATTCCCAAGGCAGGCAGGAGACTGTCCCTTTGACACTGGATGGAGCTTGAGCACTAGGATCCCTCCAAGCCTACCCTCACAGTGACACACTTCCTCCAACAGGGTCACAACTCTTCCATCAAGGCCACACCTCCTAATAATGCCACTTCTCATGAGCCAGGCATATTCAAAACACCAATGTATATACTGCTACTTTTTAGAATTCCTGATGGATTGTTACATTTGAGGAACAATGTGTTAGTGTGAGGGTTAGAAGAGCACATAAGAGGAACCTTTGTTCCTATAATTTGTTAAAATTGCAGCAATAGAGTAGTAGTGTGTTGGTGCTAATGATGTTTGGTCGGGATATTTGTATCTTCTTCTATTTTTTTTTTTTTATTGGCACATTTCTTATATATACAGCATTCTGCCGGCAGGCCAGAAGAAGGCACCAGATCTCATTATAGATTCCTATGAGCCACCAAGTGGCTGCTGGGAATTGAACTGGGGACCTCTGGAAGAGAGGCCAGTGCTCTTAACCTCTAAGCCATCTCTCCAGCCCCTCTAGTCAGGATATTTGAATTTGGTGTTGGAACTGTCACTGTTGTCTGTGATGCAACTGGGGAGCTGTATGCTCAACTGGACAAAGCAGGACAAAACAAGACTTAGCTGTGTCTTTGACTCTACCTGGTGGAGCCCTTGTCCATGAGTTCAGTAGCCCAAAAGAGAAGTAGCGTCATCGAAAAGAAAGCTCTGGCCACTTCTTGTCGTTCAAGCGAGTGGCCCTGGAATAGCTCAAGCTGTCTTTTTTGTCTGGAGTTTGTTTGTTTGTTTGTTTGTTTTGTTTTTCTGAGACAGGGTTTCTCTGTATAGCCCTGGGTGTTCTGGAACTCAATCTGTAGACCAGGCTGGCCTCAAACTCAGAGATCCGCCTGCCTCTGCCTCCCAAGTGCTGGGATTAAAGGCGTGCACCACCACTTCAAGCCATCTTTATTTACACAGAAATTCAGAACATTCAAACACATACAGTTTCAGATTTTCCTTAATCATTATCCAAGACTCTCAACAAGTACTTCGTAAAATTCATTTTAAACTCCCCTTATTTCCTTGTAGTCAGTGATGAACCTTTCCTGTAGTATAACATTAAAATCCAAATGATTACATCATAGCTGAGCACACCTGAATATTGCAAGCCAAATGATTATATCTAGTCAGGCACCTCTAGTTTGTGCACAGGCTGACAGCAGACAATGCAGTTTCAAAGTAAAAAAAAAACGATTATAATCCAAACAAACTTTTAACAGAAATATAATCCTTGTATTTTATTACCTACTGATTCAATATGCTCACAATGTTTCGTAAATTGTCTTTTATGCCATAATCTGTCTGTGTTTTACAGTATGGCCCTGCCCTATACAACTTTTATATAAAGAGCAGAAACTAAAACTTTTCCATCCACTCATACTGTTCCCTTCTTTTATATAAGCCTTTACCTAAAGCAGACATGAGTCTGCCCAATTTATACTTCTTTTAAGAGCACAGCAAATCTTACTAACTTATCCTAAGAATGAGCTAACTTGTCATGATAATGAACTCTCTACCTTTAGCCCTATCTCTTTAGGCCCTAACTCTTTAGCCCCTTATCTCTTTAGGCCCTATCTCTTTAGACCCTAAATCTTTAGGCCCTAACTCTTTAGACCCTAAATCTTTAGATCCTAACTCTTTTTTTTTTAAAAAAAGATTTATTTATTATGTGTTTATTATAAGTACACTGTAGCTGTCTTCAGACACACCAGAAGAGGGCATCAGATCTCATTATGGGTGGTTGTGAGCCACCATGTGGTTGCTGGGATTTAAACTCATGACCTTTGGAATAGCAATTGGTGCTCTTACCCGCTGAGCCATCTCACCAGCCCAGACCCTAACTCTTTAGACCCTATCTCTTTAGGCCCTAACTCTTTAGGCTCTATCTCTTTAGACCCTATCTCTTTAGACTCTCTCCTCTCTCTCTCTCTCTTTCTCTCTCTCTTTCTCTCTCTCTCTCTCTCTCTCTCTCTCTCTCTTTCTCTCTCTCTCTCTCTCTCTCTCTCACCCTTCCCAGGTGTAGTGGATAGAAGATTACTCATTTCTTTTTCTTTCTTTCTTCTCTTTTCTTTTATGTGAGTGCACTGTCACTGTCTTCAGATGTACCAGAAGAGGGCATCAGATCCCTTTACAGATGGTTGTGAGCCACCATGTGTTTGCTGGGAATTGAACTTAGGACCTCTGAAAAAACAGTCAGTGCTCTTAACCGCTGAGCCATCTCTCCAGCCCCAGATTTATTTATTTATTTATTTATTTCCTCCTCCTCCTCCTCCTCCTCCTTCTTCTCTCTTCTCCTCCTCCTCCTCCTCCTTCTCCTTCTCCTTCTGCCCTTTTTTGTTGTTATTTGTTTGAAGGGAAGTTTTTTTGTTTTGTTTTGGTTTGGTTTGGTTTTTCGAGACAGTTTCTCTGTGTAGCCCTTGGCTGTCCTGGAACTCACTCTGTAGACCAGGCTGGCCTCGAACTCAGAAATCTGCCTGCCTCTGCCTCCCAAGTGCTGAGACTAAAGGCGTGTGCCACCACTGCCCGGCTGAAAGGAAGTTTTTAAATTATTTCATAGTTCACAAGTATATACAGTCTTGTCTGTGAGAGGGCTCCTGAGGCAACAATGCTATTAAGGGATTCTGGATGAACCCCAGAAGATGTCAGCTGTGGAAATGGAGACGCTGTCATAGCTCCATGTGATTGGGTTACAGTCTGGCTTCTCTTATCTCACAGGGATCTCAACTCAGGTAAAACATGGCTTTGATGCAGAAAAGAATTCCAGGACCAGCCAGTATGAAGCAGAGTTGAGTGTTTTGTTTTTTGTTTGCTTCATTTTTTTTTGTTTGTTTGTTTTTAAAATCCAATAATATACTGAGCTCTCACTACGTAGTCCTGGTTGACCTGGAACTCACAAAGTACACCAGTCTGGGACTTAAGTCACAGAGATCCACCTGCTTCTGCCTCTCAAAAGTACACCACCACTCCCTGGTTATGAAATAGTTTCTATCAGCTTTAATCGCCAAGAGTTAGCAGAGAGACGCTCTGAAAGTAAGGTACATTTTAGAGTCTGACAGTACACTCCTGGAAGAAGAACCACACAGGGATAAACTATTAAAATGGGATTTTGGACACTTTAAAAATAAGAGTTATTCAAGTACAAATTAGCAGCCACCTCCTCCTCCACATGCCTTATTCTGAAGAGAAATTCACTCTTGGGGAAATTCGTCTGCTCAAGCCACTCTCCCCTCATTGGACACATGCAGTAGACAGACCCATTAGACCAGGTTACATAAATGGCTACCTTCAGCCCTCATTGCTGGATTCAAAGAAGTTTTCTTTTCAGGTATAAACTGTTTCCTTTATAAACTTGACTTGAGTTCCAGAGCTCAGGTTCCACTTACAAAGTTAACGTCATCATATCTTGTGTCTGTGTGAGGACTCTTGACTGTGGCGCTCTCATAAATAATTTAAATACAGAATTATGCTCATTCTATGTCTATGTCTACGTATAGCTGAACACACACACACACACACACACACACACACACAGTCTTAGGGTTTCTATTACTGTGAAGAGACACCATGGCAATTCTCATAAAGGAAAACATTTAACTGGGGCTGGCTTACAGTTCCAGAGGTTCAGTCCATTCTCATCATGTCGGGAAGCCTGGTGACATGCAGGCAGATATGGTGCTGGAGAAGGAGCTGAGAGCTCTACACCTTGATCTACAGGCAGCAGAAGGAGACTGTGAGCCACACTGGGGTGTACCTTGAGCATAGGAGACATGCTTCTTCTAACAAGGCCAGACTTACTCCAAAACTACACCTCCTAATAATGCCACTCACTCCCTATGGGCCAAACCTTCAAACACGTGAGTCTACAGGCGTGGGGAGGGGGCCTTATCTATTCAAACCACCACACATACAACATTCTAGACTGATATATTGGATTATTTGGCTTTAGAAGCAACATTTATCACAGTATTTCCCCATTTGTTCCTTAAGGAATGAGACAGAGGATAGGCTGTGAAGCAACCTGATAAGCCTACTGGACCTAGCTAGCTCCAATAAAAAGGCCCTATTGTAAGTTACATCAGATAGGCTTCTGTCTGTTTTTTAGGGGGAATCTCTAACATTTCCCTGGCACTACAAAAGGATTTGAATGTGCCTGGGCATGGTATAACACCTGCCTGTAGTCTTAGCAGGAGGTAGAGGGAAATTAGTTTAAGGTAATCCTCTGGTACATAGTGAGTTTGAGGCCAGCCTGAATTACATAAACTCCTGTCTTGTTCCTCCTCCTCTCCCCAGAAAAAAAAAAGAAAAAAGAACGGGTTTTCTGGGTTAGATACAGACATACTGTTATAGTTTACCCACTATCAGACTCTAGGCTTGGCCTAAGATGAGGAAAGATATTTAACACTTTTATTTTATATTTATTTATTGACTGATTTAATACATATATTCATTTAATTTTGAGACAGGATTTTTTGTTTTGTTTTGTTTTGTTTTTGTTTTTGTTTTTTGAGATAGGGTGTCTCTGTGTAGCCCTGGCTGTCCTGGAAATCACTCTGTAAACCAGGCTGGCTTTGAACTCAGAAATCTGCCTGCCTCTGCCTCCCAAGTCCTGTGATTAAAGGCATACTGCACCACCACTGCCCGGCTTGAAGCAGGATTTTTAGCCCAGTCTGGCCTTCAACTTGCTACGTAGCCAAGGATTGTTTTAAACTAATGATTCTCCTGTCTCCACCTCATTAGTTGCTAGAATTACAGGTATGTACCACTGCACCTGGTTTATGTAAACCCAGGGCCTGGCACACACTGAAGAAATATCCCAGCAGCTGAGATGCACTGCCAACCATCTAAAATTGACCATTGGGAAATTCTCTGGTCTTTTTTATGTGTCTAACATTGGGGTAGAGACTTTTGAGTTTCTAGAAGCCAGAGAACATTAAGAGGTAGGAGCTACGCTTCTTGAAAAACCTGCATAGCAGCATCCAGTGTATCAGAGAAGGTAGTTAATGGTTTCCAACGTACACTTAAAGCAGGGTAGGCAACGTGCACATGCCTGTCTTCCAAGCACTGCAGAGACAAAAACATGCTTACTGCATGTTCAGGGAACTTTGGGCTACCAATCCGGCCAGCCAGAGCTACGCAGAAAGACCCGATGCCTCTCTTTGTAAGACAAGAGTCTCACTGTGTAGCCCAGGCTGACCCCGAACTCACAATGCTAGGATTATACCCAGGTTGGAAATTTCTTCTGCTCTTTACCTTGACTATCCAAAACTTGATATTTATATGTGTTTTGGTGAGAGAAGATCCAAATTGTTCATGACCGGCATCACTGATTTTGCGATTGAATCAGGTTCTTCGTGCGCCTAGTGACTTTCTGTGGTAGGTTCAAGTGGAGGAGAATGTGAGCTGTTTACGGGCTCTGACATGGTCCTATGAGCACTGCTGAGTTTGGGTCTAGCAGCAATTATGTTATTGGAGACTCCTTTGTTTGTAGAATCTGATAATCATTTGTGTGTCTCTGTGTCTCTGTGTGGGTATGTGCTTGTGCCCCAGGAGGGCAAATGAGGGTGTTGTATCCTCTCACGTTGGAACTGCAGTCAGGTGTGAGCCATTAACAGGTACTGGGTACCGAACTCTCCTCTTCTGTTTTGTTTGGTTTGGTTTGGTTTGGTTTTTCGAGACAGGGTTTCTCTGAGTAGCCCTGGCTGTCCTGGAACTCACTCTGTAGACCAGGCTGGCCTTGAACTTAGAAATCCACCTGCCTCTGCCTCCCGAGTCGAACTCTCCTCTTCTGAAAGAAGAGCAAGCAGTCTCAGAGCAAGCAAGCTCTCCTTCTCCTGCTCCCCCACATCTTCCTTATCCCTTCCCCCTTCTCCTCTATCTCTTCCTCTTTTTCTGTCTCCTTTTCCTCCTTCCCTTCTTCCTCTTCTATTTGTCTCCCCCTTCCCCTTCCCTCCTTTTTCCCTTCTGCCCCTCCCCCCCTTCCTTTGAGAAATTGTTCAGGTTTAGCCCTTCCTGGTCTATAACTTGTTACACAGAGCAGCAACCTTGTAGCAATCTTCCTGCTTCTGCCTCCTAACTGCCGAGATTACAGCATTTAACCTCCACAGGGGAAATAGGCTGGTCCCATTTGGATTTGCCCTTCCTAGGGATTTGGTTTTATCAGAAGGGAGCTCTAGTTGTGGTTCATTTAGTGGCCTCAAGCTTTGTTTCCAAGTGCATCCTGATGAATGTCAACGCAGGATTGTGCTGGCAACATGGATGAAGATGATCTCCCTCCTGGATGACCAGGGAGCTTGTCAGAGGTTTCACCATAGCTACTTTGTTTGCCCAGCTTGTCCAGCCTCATGTCCCTGGTAGTCTCTGAACTGCTCCAGCTTTATGTGAAGGTTTAAAAGTTACGACAGGTAACTCCTCTAAGTTTGGTCTTTCCCAACTGCTTTTGGCTATGTTTTATTTCCATATTTAGGCTTAACTTGTCAATTTTGAAAGTAATAATCCCATTAGAATTTTAATAGGTATTGCATTGAATTTATATTTCAGCTAGGGGGACACTACCATTATAATCTAGCAAACCTTCCATCTACCAACTGATGGGATGCCTTTCCATTTATTTTGACCTTTCAAGATGTCCTTCTGCAATGGTTGCATATTTCAATGTGCAAAATATTACTTTTGCAAAATTTTCTTTCTTCCTTTCTTTTTTATTTCTTTTTCTCTCTGTTTTCTTTTCTTCTCTTTCTTTTATTAATTAATTAATTAATTTATTTATTTATATTTTTATTTTTTGGTTTTTCGAGACAGGGTTTCTCTGGATTGCCCTAGCAGTCCTGGAAATCACTCTGTAGCCCAGGCTGGCCTCGAACTCAGAAATCCGCCTGCCTCTGCCTCCCAAGTGCTGGGATTAAAGGCGTGCAACACCACCGCCCGGCTCTTTCTTTTTTTTAAAATGGGTCTGGAGAGATGGCTTGGTAGTTAAGAGCTCTGACTGCTCTTCCAGAGATCCTGAGTTCAGTTCCCAGCAACCACATGGTGGCTCAGAACCCTCTGTATTAGTATCTGATGCCCTCTGCTGGTGTCTGAATAGTGTGACAATGTACTCACAGAAAATAAATAAATGGTGTGTGGGGGGCATATGTAGAGGCGAGAGAACAAGTTTGTGGAGTCGGTTCTCTCCTTCCATGCATGTTTCCGAGGGTTCCAGAGATTGAACTCGGGTTTCCAGGTTTTCGCAGCAAGCACCTTAACCTGCTGAGCCGTAATCTTACTGGCCCTGTTTTGTTCTTTTATTTTTGTATCTTAACCCCGAATCACATGCTTTTGTACAACTTATTAGTTCTGCTGCCTTTTTTTGTAGGTTTCTTGGGAGGTTTTTCTTTGTTCCTTGACAGACTGTACTGGCTAAAAAAATCACGAGTGCCAAGCTGAAAATGGGAGAATAAAGCTCTTGGCCTTGTTCTGAGAGGGAAGGCCACTGCTATTGCATGCTCCTTGTCCAAGTTTGCGGAGATCCGGTGTTAGGAGTTACTATGGGATACTCTTTTCCTTCTATCAAAATCATGTTTTACCTTTTATTCTATTAAAATGATATGCTAACTTTTAAATGTCAAGGCAGTCTTGTACATTGCTATAAGTCAGGTTTTGGGCTGTATTTTGTGCTTATCTTCAGAAGGCGTATTTATTCTGTAGCTTTCGTAGGCTCTTTGTCTGGCATTTAGTATTAGGTTGCTAAAAGCCTTATAGATGACTTCAAGTGTTCCTTCTCCATTTCCAGAAATACTTGTGGAAGGTTGGTCCACAAGGATTTCTTTTTAAATGTTTGGAAGAATCCATGAGTGAAACCATCATGACATTTTGTGTATAGATAATTAATGCAATTGTTTTGGTGCAGAGGTCTAAAACCAGGGCACTGTGCCTGTCGAACATATACTGTGCCTCTGCGATTCAATCCCAGCCCCAGGTTTTTAAAATAGTAACTCGGTTGTTGGAAGATGTGGTAGGAAAAATGACCTAACGATATTCATGTCCTACCTTCTAAAGCCTATGAATGGTACTTTATCTAGCAAAAGATTTGGCAGACATAGATTAAATTAAGGACTTTGAATGAAAGAATCTCCTGGTCTATCCAGGAGAGCCTGGCCAAATGATTAGGATTTTAAAAAGTGATTGAAAGATGGGGCATGCTCAGTGGTGTAGCCTGTCCTCGCTTGCTTTGTAGCTGGAGAAGGGAGGGGTTCCTAAGCCAAGGAATGCAAACTCCTCCAGAAACTACAGGCAAGGATACATGGGCCCTGGAGCCCACAGAGAGAAATGCAGTTCAGATCACCCTAGTGGAATGTCAAAACTTTCAGGAGACTGGACTTCCAAGCTATATGACTGAAACCTGGTATGTCTATATCGTTTTAAGTCACTACATTTGAGGTTTTTGTTATAGTTGTAACTAAAACCTACATAGGCAGCCCATATTTCTTTCTTACGTTATGGTAGCCTGTGCCTCGCAAGACATTCTACTCCATTTTATGCATCTAGTATAGTGGAATAGTTGGCTGTTCCAAGTCCTACCTATTTTTGTTACTGTAGGTTGGTTGTACCGCCTTTTCTTTCACATTCTGTCTGTCCATCCACCCATCACCAAATGGTGACTCAGTTTTATTTATTCATTTTTGTTTGTTTGTTTGTTTTGAGATAGGGTTTCTCTGTTTAGTGCTGGCTGTCCTGGAACTCACTCTGTAGACCAGGCTGGCCTCGAACTCAGAGATCCACCTGCCTCTGCCTCCCAAGTGCTGGGACTAAAGGCGTGCACCACCACTGCCTGGCGGTGACTCAGTTTTATATAAACAGCCAACTTTTGCTTTCATTGAATTTCGATTTCCATTTCTAGCTTTTCTCTTTTCCTCCCTTGGTTTCTGCTTGTTTTGGGTAATGCTGACCTCAAACTCAGGGATCCACCTTCTTCTGTCTCCGTAATGCTGGGATCAAGATGTGTGCTACCATGCCCAGCACATTTATTTACATCTCAAGGTAGAAACGTTTTTGCTTTTACTTTTCTTCTGTTATAAGTGATATGTTTTGTTTGGTTTTGTTTTTTCAAGACAGGGTTTCTCTGTATAGCCCTGGCTGTCCTGGAACTCACTCTGTAGACCAGGCTGGCCTCTGCCTCCCAAGTGCTGGGATCAAAGGCATGAGCCACCACTGCGCGGCTGAATCCAGATACCTTGAAACTGGAGTACCCAATGGTTGTGAGCTGCCACGTGGGTACTGGGTACTGAACCCAGGTCCTCTCCAAGAATAAGTCTTTAGCTGCTAATCCATGCCTTGAGCCCCTGGCCTCAAATTTTATATCCTGCTGCCTTGGCCTCCCCAATGATGGGATCACAGGAGTGCATCATACTTGACTGCATACCTGCATTTCTGATTAGCATTCTGGAATAAAACAAGATTTCTGGTTCAGAGAGTAGAACATAATATTTGACACTTACTAAACTGTGAACCACATTCTTGTGGATATTTTTGTTTGTAATAAGGTTTCCTGTAGCTCAGCTAAAAAAGACGAACTCTTGAACATTCTTGGACAACTCTTGAAAGCTCCCCCCCAATCTCCAGTGCTTTCAAGTCAGTTCTTGTGGCATGTTTTATAACTAACGCATGAATTGGAAGTACAATGTATCCCTCCTTCTGCCCCGTTCCCTCCTTGAGCCTTGGGAGATAACTTGATTTTGAAGCAGTCTTCCTATGTGGCCTACTCTGTTCTAGAACTCGTAGTCAGTCCTCCATCAGTCTCCTAACTGCTGGGACTCCAGGTGTACAGAACCTGGCTCTGACACCTTTAATGTTCTTTGTTAGTGGAATGAATGGTCAGTACTTTGATTGCCTCTGTAGTTTTACTGCTTTTAATATTAAAAAGTGGGAATTCTTTTTTTTTTTTTTTTCTAGACAGGGTTTCTCTGTGTAGCCCTGGCTGTCCTGGAACTCAGAAATCTGCCTGCCTCTGCCCCGCAAGTGGTAGGATCAAAGGCGTGTGCCACCACTGCCCAGCTGCAAAATTATTTTAAAATTTCTTTTGAACTACATTAGAGTAAATACCATTTGGCTTTAAGTGTTCTTATTCTCAAATACTAAAATCAGTCTCTATTCCACAACTGCATTTGGTACAGTAGGACTTTATTTGAATAATATTTACAAAATAAATATTTTAATCACTAAGTTCTTCTTCATCACTGAAGTATGTACTTTTCTTTATTCTTGGTCGTCTAGAATCATCTGAGGTCGAGGGACACCCTGGGCTGGGTCTCCATTTGTTTTGCTCTTCTTCAATTTTGGCCTGCTGTAGTATAATTCAGAAGCAGAATAAAACCAGTTATTTACAGCATATCATGTTAATTCAAAAGAATTACCTTACCATGGAAAATTACCAGGACACAAGTCATTCCCACCCTCCTGGCCACACTGAGAAATTTGGTCCCCTATCATAGTCCTACTCAGAATTATTGAAGGGATTTTTTTTCTTCTCTAAGAGAGAAGTGTTGAACTTCCTATAGGATGACCTTGAACTTCTGAGCCTTTGCCTCCAGTTCCATGATGCTGGGGCTGCATCCCTACCCTAGGTCTATACAGTGCTGGACAATAAAACCAGGGCTTTGTGCATGCTACCAACTAAACTGAATTCCTACCTTTTCTTTCCTTTTCTTTCCCATTTCTTTCCTGGTTTGTTTTGTTTTGACACAGAGTTATACTATGTAGCTTATGCTGGCCTAGAACTTATTAGGTACCCAGGCTAGGCTTGAACTCATGATCTACTGGCCTCAGCCTTCTCAGGTGAGAAGACAAGTATGTAAGATGATTAGCTCCATCCTATGCAAGATTCTAGATGTGCTAAAGAATTTTTAATGAAATCCTTAAACATTAATTTCTGAATTGGCGTCATATTGTTCAGCCTCGCCTTGAACTCATTTCTACCTCACATGTGCTGGGATTACAGAAATGTGATAACACATCAGGCTAAATCAATACTTCTGCCCAATTTTGTAATGAAAACAGATTAATAACATACTAAAAGTATGTGGGACTTTATAATCCAGAAAGACAAATTAAATTTTTTCATTCAAAGATCTTAGAATAATGTGTTGCCTCAAATTTGACATGAGAGGGAAACAGAAATTCCCATTACAGATGATCAGTGCAGTAATAAAAATATATGAACTCCAGCCAGGTGGTAGTGTGACATGGCTTTAATCGCAGCAATGGGGAGGCTGAGGGAAGCAGAGCTCTGTGAGTTAAGAGGCCAGCCTGCTCTACAGTGTGAGTTTCAGGACAGCCAAGGCTACATAAAGAAGAAACTCTGTCTCAAAGCAAATCAAAACAAACCACTGCCCTCCCCGCCCTCCATACAAACAAACACTAAGAACACGAAGTACACCACGGTGCCTTGTGTTATGATTTATTCAGTCTCTGAGACAGGGTTTCACTCTGTAGTCCAGGCTAGGCTAATCCGTCATCTTCCTGCTTCATCCTCAAGTGAGGCTCAGTTTACAGGTATGGACCAGTGTGCTCACTCCACCCCCTCCTTTTTCTGTGTCCCTGGGCTGGTCTTGAATTCCTCAGCTCCAGTGGTTCCTCACTTCAGCCTTCTGGGTAGGTAGGTTGAAAGGCTGTAGCTGCGCTCTCTTAAATCCACGGAGAGCCTAAGCTCCGCCCTGCGCCCTGCTTTGCTATCTAGTGCTGGGAATCCAGCCTGCCAAGCCTGTGGTCACCACTGAGCAGTGTTCCCAGACCCCAGTCCCTTCAGAACAAGTACGTCAGTACCTGGAATGCTATGGCCTGACTCAGACTGTCCAGGGCCGGGTCCTCCCCTTCCTCTTCACTCACTTCTACGTCCTCACTAGGTCAGCAAAGAGAGAAAATCCAGATTTGGTCAGCTGGTAGCAAAAAGGGAAACAGCACAGCATCTCAGGGAGCAAGGCATACATACATTTCTTCTTCTGGTTCAGGAACTTTCTTCTTCTTCTTCTTTTCTTTCTTCTTTGGAGGCTCACGCTCTCCAAGCATGTTTTTAGGACAGGCATAACTTAAGTGTCCACTTTCCTTTTGTTTCACATTAAAAAAGAAAAAAAAAAAGAACCACTCTAGTTGCAGTTACTGATAGAAACACGCCCTGACCAGTGAATCAGAATCCAGGAAACAGGATGTCATTGTGGAGCACACCGTTCCTTCCCTATAGAGGAGGCAGAGCATGGACACTCTAGTGCTAGCATGCTACAGTAATAAGTAGGGAGCAAAGTAGAATGCTTTCCTCAGACCTTTTTTTTTTTTTTAAAAGGCTTATTTATTATATGTAAGTACACTGTAGCTATCTTCAGACATCCCAGAAGAGGGTATCAGATCTCATAATGGATGGTTGTGAGCCACCATTTGGCTGGTGGGATTTGAACACACGACCCTCAGAAGAGCAGTCCGCGTTCTTAACCGCTGAGCTACCTCTCCAGACCCCCCTCAGGCATTTTAAACCTCAACTTTTACCCTACAAAAGAACTCTACGTGCCTCATCAACACTAATATAAATTTTAGATTAGCCTGATAAATGGGGATAAAATTATTTCTACCAACCTGTAAGATGTTGCTGAATGTTCAGCTTTAAAAATAAGCCTATGCTGGGGAAACAACTCGGTGACAGAGTACCTGCCCTGCAGGCCCGGGGCCCAGCCCAGGGCTTGAGCTCTGTCTAGCACCACACGATATTTTTCTTTCTTTTTTAAAGTATATGCCTTGAATTATCATTTTATTTTACTGAGCTGGATTGCTAATCATGTAGACTACTGAATTATAAAACACAGAACTATGGATTACAATCTGTACATTAGCTCACTAAACTACATGCAATAGTATAATGTTAACTTATGTAGGAGAGACTAAGGTAAGATTTCAACAGAGGGAAAAAACATATTTCCCAATGCCTTAAATAACCTGTACTTTGTACTTGGCATATGGCAGAATCCAAGACTATCATTTACTGTTAATTTACTGTGGAGAGAATTGTGTTTTGAAATAATAGTAACAAAAGATGTTAACATATATCACTAAAGGAAAAGGTCAGTAGTAAAATTGCTTTCGGAAAAAACAGGATATAAAATTTAAGTAGATTTTGTTTTTAGAGGGAAGATTAGATTACTATATAAATATGCAGAGTAGGTATGTGATGCAGCTTAGCTGCTGTAGTGCCTGCCCAGTGTACACAAAGCACGGGACTCGACACCCCTACAACACGTAAACCCAGGGTGGTGACACATGTCTGCAATCCCAGCACCCAGGAAGTGAGAGAGGAGAGAAGGCTGAAAGGCATCTGCTGCTATATAACAAGTTTAAGACTAGCCTATGTTGGAGGCATTGTCTTTATGAAAAAAAAAAAAGTATTGACCCTGGTATGGTGGCATCCAACTTTGATCCTAGAACTTGAGAGACACAGGCTGGCATCTCTTTGTGAATTTGAGGCTAGGTGTAGTCTACCAGTGGGTTCCAGGTCAGCTAAGGTTACATATTGAGATAAAGTAAATAAACAAAAAAACCCCAAATAGTAAACAACAAAATGTATAAGGCATGGCAATAACAGCTGTCTAAATTGATAAACAAAAAGAGTATCATTTTGTGGCTGGTGAGATGGCTCAGCGGGTAAGAGCACCAACTGCTCTTCTGAAGGTCCTGAGTTCAAATCCCAGCAACCACATGGTGGCTCACAACCACCCATAATGAGATCTGATGCTCTCTTCTGGTGCGTCTGAAGACAGCTACAGTGTACTTATTTATAATGTAATAAATAAATCTTTGGGCAGGGCGAGCAGGGTCTGCGGGAGTGAGCCGGGCCCGACCAGAGTGAACAGGGTTGACTGGAGCAAGAGGTCCTAAAATGTTAATTCCCAATAACCAGATGAATGCTCACAACTATCTGTGTAGCTACAGTGTGTACTCATGTACATAAAATAAATAAATAAATCTTTAACCAAAAAAAAAAAAAAAAAAAAAGATTATCATTTCTCAGACAATTTGTATTCACTATAAACATGGAGAGTAAAGAAGTTCTTAAATAAACAAACAGATCTAATGGAGACTCCTGGCCTCAGCTAGCCTAGAACTCAGTATGTAGCTTAAGGGCCTCCTGACAGCTGGACTCCGTGCTAACAGCCTCCTGGACCGCCAGACCTTCTTTCACAAACACAACTTAGGACTTTAGGATAGTTTCAAAGTAATCTTTTAACAGGATTCAGACAGTATGAATTGACCACATTTGCTTCCTTTCTAGTCCTCAGACCTGCCTATAATGTATCTTTTCTTGGGGAACAGAGGTACAAGGTGGCAGCTGGAGAAAGGAGGTTCTTGTCTGAAGGAGAATGTTCCCTCAGGTTCATGTATTTGCATACTTGGTGCCCAATTGGTCGAATGGGGAAGGATTAGAAAATGTGGCTTATTGGAGGTGTGTCACTGGGAGTGGGTTTCAGGTTTCCAAAGACTGGCACCAACCCCGGTGTGCCCCCTTGCTGTTTCCAGTTTCTGGACCTTCTGTGAGCTGCTGCTCCAGTGCCATCCCTGCCTGCCTACTACCATGCTCCCATCAGGATGGTGGTGGGCTCCTAGACCTCTAGAATTGAAAGCCCCAAATCAACCCTTCCTTTGTAAGCTGCCTTGGTCCTGGTGTTTACCACAGCAATAGAGAAGTAGATGATGCCATGTCTACCCTGTTACTTTGTAGCTATGACAATGTTTGGCAGAAATTGCTTCTCTGTCTTTCCAATTATATGTCTGGATCTGGTGTTCAAGTATTATGCAGACATTCTTTTTTTTTAAAGATTTATTTACTATTATATCAAGTACACTATAGCTGTCTTCAGACGCACCAGAAGAGGGCATCAGACCTCATTATGGATGGTTGTGAGCTACCATGTGGTTGCTGGGATTTGAACTCAGGACCTTTGGAAGAGCAGTCAGTGCTCCCACCCGCTGAGCCATTTCTCCAGCCCATTATGCAGACATTTTAAGAAACTAACAGCTAGGAGACTTAGAGTGAAATTTTCTTGGTACTAAAAATAAGCCAGGCAGTGGTGGTGCATACCATTAGTCCCAGCACTTGGGAGGCAGAGGCAGGTGGATTTCTGAGTTCAAGGCCAGCCTAGTCTGTAGAGTGAGTTCCAGGACAGCCAGGGGAATACAGAGAAACCCTGTCCTGAGGGGTTGGGGGGACAGGGCTGGCTCTGTACACCAATTAAGCTGTGGTTGCTTAGAATGACAAGGAGGGAGAATCAGTGTAGGCTACGGGTTCAATACCAGCCTTGGAAGCATTCTGCAATCCTGTCCCAAAAATAACTACGAGAGAAGTTCAGTCTGTTATCTTATGGAGGATGGGTCATACGATCAAACTGATGGTGAACATTGCTGACTAAACCCTTGAAGAGACAACAAAACTCATGCAATGTCTGTTAACAGAAATCTATGCTTTACTCAAAACCTTTCCAGACACTAAGATAAATAATTAGCCTTGTGGTTGTAGAAAACAATTTGAAGGCTCAGAAACTATGAAAACTCTTGTGTACCACCTACCCTAGGTATTTGTATTCTTTTGTTTTTCTGCTTTGTCATACTGAGAATGACTCCTTATCTTTCAGGGTGCCAGGCAATCTCCCTGGCACTCAGCTATGCCCATAATCCCACTCCAAGTATCTTTAGACACTATTCTTTCTTTTAAACTTTATTATTGTTGTGGTAGACATGCATGCAGCACACGTACGTGTGTAAAGCTGTTGCAGTTTGCATGTCACCAGCTTAGCTGGAGGTTCAGGGAGCCACCTGTTAAAAGGGTATAAGTGACAGAACAGGCAGGTCATTTGGAGTCCTGTGTCCTGTGACTGTCCAAGTGCTCCCCCTACATACTCCACTGGTGGGCAGCAAAAAAGACTAACACAAAGAAAACCTTATATTATAGCAGAGTCAGAGTTCTAAGTTTACTCACCCCACATTCATAACACTTAGATTTATCAAAGTAGTTTCGCCTTCGGATGAACTCAGCTGCTCTTCCGTTGTCAATGGCGATGCTTGCCTTTATCACTCTACCAAATAACTAAGTCAGAGAAAGATGTAAATGCACAGGGTCATAGTCACCAAGAACTAGCCATCAGATACTGTTTCCTCATTTCTTGTTGCAGTAAGTATATAACAGATTCTATGCTGTAATTTTCTCTTAAGATTCTTCCAGCATTTTGATAATCCAGTACTATGCTGACATCTTTTCTCCAAAAGGCAAAAATTCACTCCTGAATTACAGAAATTAATCAAACTTGATGATCTCCTGCAGTCCCATAGCTTTTGTTAGATGAACACAGAGACTTTTGGGTAAAACCTTGATGAAATGAACAGCTTACCTGTTTATTATTTATTGCTCTGGTGCAGTTTAAGGCAGAGTCTTTATCCAAAAACAAAATAAATGCAACACCTTTACTCTTCCTAGTATCTTTGTCTTTCATTATGGTAACCCTTAAAGCACAAACAAAGAACCAGTTAAAAATAAGATAAAAACACGTAGCTACTCAGAAAACTCAAGACCATGTTTATAAGGTTAAATAATGAGACCTTTGACATGAGAAATAAAAAAAGATGCATAGTGGTGGATGCCTGTGGTCCCAGCACTCAGCAGGGGAGATGGGTGGGACTATAGATCACGGTCATCCTCTGATAAAGAGCTTGAGACCAGCCTAGGCTAGGAAGTCCTGCTGAAGAGAGAGATTGATTTAAACCATCTAGTTCTTCAAAGTCCTGGGATATCTAGAAGAATTGAGAAAGCAACCCCTGACAGACCACTGAGAGGAGCACAGCCAGAGCTGGAAGCTAACCAGAGCTTCAAAGGGTCCACGCAAGAGACAGAGTGATGCAATTGTCATATCAATTGCATATCAAAGTTCACACCCTCTTCCCTACTAACCCCTGCCTTGCAAAACCCAAAGCATAAACTGAGGTATTCTCTTGTACACAAAAAGCAAAATGATTTACTGCTTGTTCAAGTTTTAGATCCAAAAGTGTCTGTTAAAGAACCTCCAGCGTGCCTTAGCCCTAGCTGAGTGCTCCTGTGTCACAGCTATCGCTAACGACGTCGTTTAGTGTAATTTAGAAGAACAATGCTCAAACCTGGTGTAGTGGCGCGTGCTTAGAATGTCAACACTTAGGATGTCAAGGCAGAATTACTGTACCAAGCTGAAGGTTAGCTTCAATAAGTAGTGAGACTCTGCCTTATTTGAGATTTCTATTTTATGTGCATGAGTATTTTGCCTGCATGTATGTCTGCATGTATATGGAGTGTCTGAGTGCTAGGTGCCCTAGGAACTAAAATTACAGCCAGCTGTTAGCTGCCAAATGGGTGCTGGGAATTGAACCTGGGTACTCTGGAATAGCAGTCAGTGTTCTCAATGGCTGAAACATATCTCTAGCCTGAGGCCACATCTTAAAAAACAAAACAAATTAATATTTTGCTGAGCTCTTTGGGAAAAAAATGGGTCATTCTCTGTGTGGAGCAGGGTGAAGGTGAGAAGACCTTAAACTTAATGTTACAAGAAAGAAATTAAACAAAACATGAACATAATATATAGAAGCCCACAAGTCAGTGCCCACCAGGCAATTAGAACACACAGATAAAATAGTGCCAAGTCATGAAATATGGAGAAAGCTCTTACAAGTCTGCATCAGCCATAGAAGCCAAGAGACGACTGGATACAGAGCAAGTGTGGAGTGAGAAAACCACCATTTCTAAGAATCATGGTAAAGTCTGCATCAGGAAAGAATCACGAGCGTACATTAAATAAGAAACCATGTCCCGTGGAGCTGAGTCCTTGTATTGCCTCAAACACTGTTTATTAGTTGCTAAGGGAAAATACAGAACATAGTGAAGAACTGAGCCACCCAAACTAGCACTAGTGGATAAAGAGGCCTCAGGGACACTACTCTGACAGGCCACACCATCGCCATTTGGTAAGTATATAAACCAGGAAGACACACGCTCAGCATCTAAGCATGGCAAACTACCAGTTAAAGGAACAGTTGGCTCTAGAGTGAACTATGTACCAGAGCGGGCGAAGGTCACCTAGGATTGATTCTAGGACCTCAATTGACAGAATAGGATAGAGGACTGGTTCAATAGAAGCTTCCAAAATAAATTAGGAAGTTGTTAACTTTACTGTGTTATATAATATGTACCGTTTTAAACACATTTTAGTATGTAAATATAAAGGAGAATAAAGTTTCAAACTCATAAAAATAATGTGTACACATATATGCATACATTCACACAGTCAAGACAGTGCAAGTAGAAGGCTAAAGACAGGGAAATGTGGGTAAAGAGATCTGTCTGTAAGAAGCAGGCAACAGTGCTTTGCTGTACAAGCATGAGGACCTGAGTTTGAGTCTCCAGCACCCCCATTAAAGCTAGGCATGGCTATACTTGCCTGTCCTCTTATTCTGGACAGGCAGGAACTGGGGGATCCTGGGAGCTCCCTGGCAAGCTTAACAAAAGACAGTGAGCTTCAGGTTCAGTGAGAGGCCCTGTCTTGAGGGATACCCTCCTTCATGCACATGCCAGGGGTGTGCCCACACAAACAAAAGTGGGTGGGGAGTGGTTGTGGGCAATGCTTCTCAACCGTAACACTGTGACCCTTTAATATATAGTTCCTTATGTTGTGGTGACCCCAACCATACACTTTTTCGTTGTTATTACTTCATAACTGTAAATTTGACATTGGTATGAACTGTCAATTTTTTGGACAGAGGTTTGCTAAAGGGGCTGTGACCTATAGGTTGAAAACCTCTGCATTAGATACTTTGTTCTTATTACTAAGGTAAAAGCATCTATGAACCTAGCTACATGTGTAATACCACTAACTCTGGACTACAGAATTAAACACTGTGAATGTTACAGAAAGAAGACAGAAGCGGGCTGGTGAGATGGCTCAGTGGGGAAGAGCACCGACTGCCTTTCAGAAGGTCATGAGTTCAAATCC
>NW_022196893.1:24326281-24362080 GCF_008632895.1 Mastomys coucha
AGCAACCACATGGTGGCTCACAACCACCCGTAATGAGGTCTGATGCCCTCTTCTGGTGTGTCTGAAGAGAGCAATGGTGTACACATATACATAAAATAAATAAATAAATCTAAAAAAAAAAAGAACTTAGAGAAAACAAACCTGTGACAACCTCCATGCTCCTGGCATGCAAAAAGACATAGAGCGGCAGTGTGCAGATGCAGGGTGTGAAGGGCTCACTTACATACACACCTCTGAGTAGACACTATCCCAAGAACGCACAGACCATCCTGACATATCTTTCCTGTGAATCCAGCTCTTATGTACACCTAGCATAATCCACCGGACTCCCAAATGGTCTCTCGAGGATGAGGAGCCTTTCTACCTGACTGTCTTGTTCCAGGTTTCTTCCCTGGAGAAGTTACAGATTTCAGTCTAGCCATGTCAATTTGTTCTCATCTCAATTGGCCGAGAATAATATGGAACTGGCATACAGCATAGGGAGTTATTCGGAGCTAATGAGGACTGCAGTGCAGGCAAAAGGATTCACGTAGTCCTCAAGATGCGTCCTAGAGCGGTTAAGAGCACTGACTGCTCTTCCAGAGGTCCTGAGTTCAAATCCCAGTACCTACATGATGGCTCACTACCATCTGCAATGGGATCTGATGCTAGTGTACTCACATGCAGAAAATAAATAAAATCTTAAACAAACAAACAAACAACCCCCCCTCAAAACCCCAAAGCACAAATGGGCTTGAAATCACCGTACTTCTTAGTGAGGAGTTATGACTGCATTCGCTGGTAGTCTCTAGGTAGCTTGGGGGATAGCTTATTGTACACCCACCTTGAACAGTTCAAGGGTCAGCCCATCAGGTGGCAAATGGGTGGCATGTCTACAGCCAGTTCAGAGGTTTGGCTACAGGTACTCTCTGACATGGCTTGGCAGCACCATGAGCACCAAGATAATGTCATTCCAGTATGACTGTCCCCCTAGACATTTCCCAGTAAGCTCTACACTGCCCTGAAAGCCTTCAGGGGCTTGATATGTAGCTGAGATTAGGAGTGTGCTTAGTATGTCTGAGCCCTGAGACTGGTTCTAAGCACTATAAAAGGAATACTATTAAACTAGTAAATCTTTATAGTACAGTCATTTAGGATATGAAAACTGTCAAATGTTCACATACATGGGAAAATAACTGAACTATATGTAAAAATGTTAACAGTAGTAGTTTAATCAACCAAGTATCTTGTAATGTGAATACTTACTTTACAACTTTGCCATACTTGGAAAATATCTGAAATAAAAGATCACAGAATAATTTATAATTTAAAATGTCACCTAATTAAGTACTCAGATTGTATTTACTGACCAGATTCTTTGTTCTATTTTATGAAATATTTCAGCCATCAGTCTATACAGCAGACTTTATAACAAATATCCTTACACTTAGGGGACTGAGAAGGAGGAGCACAACTGAGGGCAACACAGCAAGACACCGATTCAACAAACCTAAGAAACATTTTCTAAGTCTGAGTTACAGGTGACATGCTTCAGTTTCTAACTCCCCTTAGAGTGAACAGAGGGGAAACCACTCAGCATGTCTAGACTTATGGCATATATACCAGGGAGCAGCTGTATTCCCGATCCATTGTGGGTCCAACAAACCCAGCAGAGCTCCAGCTAATCCTGTCCTTTTATTATCAGTGCTGTCAAATAAAACCACACCAATAAGTTACACAATCCACCATTTAAGGACAGACAGAACTCTCACTGCAGATAATACCAAAAGCTTCCTATAATGACAAAACCCATCTCCAGCCAGGAGTGATGGTCCATGGCTGTAATCCTGGTATTCAGAAGAGCAAAGCAAGAAGGCTACGAGTTCGAGGCAAGCCCAGGCTACAAAACAAGACCTGTTGCCAAAGATCAAAAACAAAGAAAAGATCCTTCTATTTCTATCTGTGCAATACTTTCCCATCATTAATATACTGGTGGTACTGTATAGCTGGCCTACTCTTCCTTTTACTTCTACATATAGTTGCCCATATATTACCTAAATCTATATTCTATAAATATATAAATATCTAGATACTTATAATTCTGACTTATTACTTAATACACAGAAATAACATCTCCCAAAAAGGCTTTTAGAAGATCTCATCACATGTAGTCTAATATTGAAATTCTGGGTCAGACATTTAGCAACATTAGATTCCGAGGTCCAGCAGTTTCCTATGAGATTATAGCTTTCTAATGGGTTCTCATTTTAGAGTAACACTATAGTGGTTGCCTCTGTCAGGCCTGTAAAGGAAGGGGAGAATGGGTTTACTTCTTTTTACCCTTCCTCTTTGGAAATGCTTGTGCTCTGGGTATCTGTACAACTGACTTCTACTGCTTCACCTTTTTATTCAAAAGACACTTTTTGTTTGTTTGCTTGTTTGTTTATGACAGAGTCTCATGCATTCCAAGCTTGCATCAAAGTCTTCATGGAGCCGAGCGTGACTTTGAACTTCCAATATTCAGCCTTCACCTTCCAAATATTGGAATCATAGGTGTACCATCAATGCCTAGTTTATGTGTACTAAGGAGTCAACATAGGACTTTGTGCATGCAAGACAAGCATTCTACAAACTATACTTCACCCCCAGCCCCTAGTTACCTTTTAAATAAGGTTATTTCTTACCACACAGTCTAAAATCTCACCTCCAAGCCTAATTCAGTATCCCTTTTCTCTTTTGTGAGACAGGGTCTAAATTGTCCAGGCTGTCCTTGCACTTTCCTGCCTCAGTTTCCGCTGTGCTGGGTTTACAGGTGTGTGATAACTATGCTAGCTAGGCTATTGCTCCACCACTCAAGTACATCCCCGGCTCATTTTTTTGTTGGAGATAGTATATTGCTGTGTAGTTTCAGCTAAACTTGAACTCATGATCCAACTGTCTCAGCTTTCACAGATCATGAGCACACATTACTGGTTAGTACTCTAGCTGTGGTGGCATAGACCTTTAATTCCAGTACTCAGAAGGCAGAGGAAGGTAGATCTCAGCCTGGTCTACAGAGTGAGTTCTAGGCCAGCCAGGCCTACACAAAGAAACCCTGTCTTGAAAAAACAAACAAACAAACAAGGCAGCACAAATTCTCTTTGGGAATTAAAAAAACTGCAATTTTCTCACTAAAATTTGCAGGAGGGATCAATTAAGAATTTTCCCAGGGAGCAGTATTTGCTTAAGTTTCAGATTCTTTCTAAAGAGAGGATTCATCAGTTAGATGTACTTATAGTAAAACTTACCCGGTATAAATCGTTGTTTGTTAGGGAGAAAGGCAAGTTGGATACATAAACTGTGCTCTTACTTGGCGCCAAGCCGCCGCTCATTTCTAAAACGGAAAAACGAGAGACATCAGGAATCTTATTCCAAGTAGAACCAAACAAGGGCTGTCACTGACTTAATTAAGGCAGAATTCAGCAAGCTCCATTCATTTAGAGATTAGAGTACCAGTGTGGGTAGGGTGTGAATTACCATATTCATTTTCTAGCAGCGGTGTTAAACCTTTTAGTGTTGCAGTGAGACTGAAAGAGATGGAGAAGCCACAAGGCTATTTATCTTCTTAGGGTAAAAGCAAAAAGGGACATCTGTCTATCCTGCCTCTTTTGTTCTTGTTGTTTATTTAAAAAAAACCTCCTCCTTGCTCCGCAGTGGTGGTGCACGCCTTTACGGATTTCTGAGTTCAGGGCCAGCCTGGTCTACAGAGTTAAGTTCCAGGACAGCCAGGGCTATACAAAGAAACTCTGTCTCGAAAAACAAAAACAAAAGCAAAAACAAAACAAAAACCTCCTCAAATCCCTGTATCTATGTCAGTAATATATGGATTACAGATATAGGCCAGGACGACAGAGTCAGTTTTGTTAAGCTTGGGTAGTTTCACATTTTGATAAAGTTCTTTAGATTTTTAATTTTGTGAACAACCAAATCACGACATGACACTTTTTTTTTTACATGAATTACTTACTTTGAATGGGACATTAACCTGTTTACTTATCAATGTGCTTATGTAGGGAGCATGTAAGGCCTGAAGGCCAGGAAGGCTAAGATGAAATATTAAGTGACAAAGTGAATAAAATGAAAGTAAATGTGTGAAATGGATAAGCTTACTGCAAGGCAGTAACCCAGAGTGAAATCCCAGATAAAGACAGAGGGCTGCACGAAGCCCAACGTGCAGACATAGAGATAAGCAAAGAGCTTAAAAACCATGGCCAGAAGCGACCAAGCCTGAGACGAGATGGCTTGCTGAACAAATCCACGCCGCTCAGACTCAGACTCTCACCTTCCACCTCCTGATAAGGCGCTCACACAACCAACGCCCAAGAAGACGTCGGGAGCCCGAGCCTGCAAAGCAGAGACAGGTCGTATATCTCTTAGCTTATGATGTTAGGATCCCTTAGCTTATGATGTTAGAATCCCTTAGCTTATGATGTTAGAATGTTAGGATGTTTGGAATTGTTCTGCTAGTAATATTAGTGATTGCTATGTTATTTTGGTGTGTAATTTGTGTGATACAGCCTGATATAGTACATAAAAGCTCTTTTAGCACCACGTCTGACTCCTTGTCTTCTGTCATAACTGCTGGGGGCGTCTACCAGCTGAAACCATAGGCTGGTCACCTTAAGTGCTCCTGACAGCTTAGTAATCAATATCACTGCTTACAACTCTGCAAATTACCGGCGAAAATTATATTGGACCCTATCGAGTCTAAAATTTTGATCTTAAAAAGCACAGGTGTCGGCAGCAAGTGTCAAGTACCTGGAATGACTGAGTAGCTGCTCTTTGAATGACAATGGACGCAGTAACCCGGAGGGCTCCCCGCTGGCCGATTGGGAGGATTATTCAAAAAGTCTCAGATAGCCAAAACCTGCAGGTCGCATTTCAAGTTTCTCACTCGGAGAAATGCTAACGCTGGCCGGACGTTCCCGGGGCCGCAGCCGAGCCCGAGGCCGAGGCCGAGGCCGAGGCCGAGGCCGAGCTCGGGTCTGCGGGAGTCTCCTGGCCCCGGCGCCGTGGGAGCTTACCTTCGGCGCAGTGGCCGAGCAGGGAGGATGTGAGCCCGAGGCGGCTTCACCTCCAGTTGCCTTCCGCGGCGCGCAACTGCGCGGGCGTCCGCGACCGCAGCGCGGTGCAGCGCTCCTTCCGTATCCCCCTAACCCGGGCGGCCCGGGGCCGGAGGCTGGCGCGCCGGGCGACGTCACCGCGCGCGCCGGAAGTGCCTTTGGGGCGAGCGGACGTCTGGCTTCGCGGGTTTCACCGGCGGCTGCGGCGGCGGCGGCGGCGGCTGCGACGCGGGAGAGGAACGTAGGTGAGCGAGTAGCTTTCCGCAGAGGCGCGAGGGGCGCATGCGGCGGGCGGGCGGGCGTTTCCTGTGGGGTTGGAGATGTGCCTTCTTCTGTCCTCCCGATGGAACCTGGAGAGAGACTCAGTGGATGTGGGAGGAAAGCAAAGTGTTGAGTGGAAGACACAGGTTCCGCTTCTTGTCAGTAGTTGACTATGCGAAAGGGAATTCTCAGTTTAGGCAACTTCAGTGACTGGAGGTCAGTCAGGAAGTCGGTTTTTTTTTTTTTATTTTTGGACCTAACCAGCTCTGTAAGAGGCACTTCGAGAGACGGACCAAAAAGAGTGCAAAAATAGCCCACTTGCTGTTGAGAATGTCAGTGTGGCCGGGGAGACAAAGCCAACGTGGGGAGAGTTGGAGTCACGGAGTGACCCATTCTTGAGTCCTGGCGTGGACAGATGTTAAGCTTCTTCGTTCCGTTATTATTATTTTTTCTTTCTGAAAATATGGAGTGGGCACGCACTGATTATTTTTTTGTTTTTCGAGACAGGGTTTCTCTGTGTAGCTCTGGCAGTCGTGGGACTCCCTCTGTAGATCAGGCTGGCCTGGATCTCAGAGGTCCACCTGCCTCTGCCTCCAGAGTGCTGGGATTAAAGGCGTGCACCATCACCGCCCGGCTACACTGATTATTCTCTTAAGAGCTCGTCATTTCTACAGAGAAATCAGAATGCTTTTTGCATGGTAGTTTAAACTTAACTTCTACCCACCAGCACATACAGACCAGGCCTGTAACTCCTCCCTGGGAACCTGAGTGTCCGCAGCCCGGAGCCCAGAGCCTGTCGTGGAGCCTGCACAATCAATCCTGACTGAAGCGGAGGGACGAAGTGCAATCCACCCAGGGCGCAGCTGAGTTTTGAGAGGCATTAATTCCTTGGCGTCCACCAAGGGACCACTGGGACTAATTCTCATGGCAAACTTGTGCCCAGCCCAAACTACCAAGCTTCACATTCCGGTTGTGCTTGGTTATCGCCCAAGATGTAAGCCCCTTTGGTCTTCTAATTATTTGAGTATTAACTCCGTGGTGTTTCGTGCTTCTCTCGATTTGGGGTACCATTGCTTCTCCTTCCTTAGTTCACCCCAGAGCGCATCGTCAGTGCTTCCTGGAATCGTATTTTGTCAGCTTAGCAAACACTTATTTAGCCTTGTTTCGAAACTGTCTTTCGTTTGCTGACTCTAACGAAGCTGTGGGATTAAAATTTTAAATGAACTCTTTTTCTGACGTCTGGGTTTTAAGATTGGGTGTTGCTCCATCTGTATCGAATTGATTGCATTTCCTTAATTTTTTTTTTTCTTTCAGCTTTTGTTCTCATTTTTCATTTTGGTCCTATGATTTCCCTGCCTTCTACCTCTTTCTAGTAGTATAATTCCCATCCCCCACCCTAGACCCATGCAGGGCCTAGAACTAGTGATTCTCTTGTTTTGCCTCAGTCCTCCTGTGTTCTGATTACTGGCCTTCCTCAGGCTTAGCGGAGCTATATTTTTTTAGTAGTCTTCCCCTGACCTCCCAAAGCCCTGCTGCAGAAGTCAATTGTTTCCCTGCTTGTGCCTTTCATCTTTACATTTAAATGAAGTGCGGAGGGTGGGAGTGTTTGCTTTGCTCATCCTTGGAAAGACAGGTTCGAGGTTAAGGTAGTTAATCAGTGAGTGAGTGGAAGGATCTGGTTATCAGCTATTTAGGTACAACAAATGGGTGGTTTGTGAGAAGTGATCTCAGTGTTGGTAGGTCATGCAGTCTATTCAAGAAATAGTTCAAATACTCCCAACCCCTCTTGTGTGAGGGGATTGCCTCTCAGGTGATTAAAGGTGTGTACCATACCCAGCTCAAATACTATTAACAACCCCCCCACACCCCCTACTCCCCCACACAATATCATCAGCCTTTTCTCCGTATAGCCCTGGCCAGGTTGTAGACCAGATTGGCCTTAAACTCAGAGATCCAACTACTGCCTCTGATTCCCAGGTGGTGGGACCAAAGGTGTGTGCCACGGTACCTGGTTTATGTCTTTGATTTTACTGTTTTTCAGATAAAAGTCACACATTGCCTATTGGTTACTAATTGTAGATCTTCTTTAGTGTTGGGACAGTCTGATGTGTTTTGGAGAGTGACAGCTTTGTGAGTTGAGCCATGGGTCTGGATGGGAATTGAAAGTGGATAGGAAGGCTGGAGGAATCCAAGCTAGCAGTGTGGGACTTGAGGCTCAGGGAATGCTCTTTGCCTGGAATAGGCTAAGTGAGAAAATCACCAGAGACTATGGAGGGTAGCAGAGGCAGAGAAAGGCAGAGGCAAGGGAGAGAGGCAGGAGTAAGATCGGATTTCTAAGATTTTTGATTAAGGAAGCCACTCATAATGAATAAACACTAGCAACCTGTTGACTCTTCATTTTCTGTGAGATGGAGGGTGGGGCAGGGAAAGCATGCTCATCAGTTAAGATCCTAAGCTCCATACAGATGTGAAGGCTTGGATTCATAAATATTAAGACACAGGTAAATGTCTGGCATGGCTGTCTGCTCAGATAATTTTATCACATGCAATGGACAGTCAAACTTTTCTTCCTAAGTATGTAATGTAATACAGTGGGGCTTATAAAAGGAACAATTTAAACATATTGTTGACACAAAAATATCTCGTTGTGGATTAGCGTTTATTCTGAAGCCAAGTGCTAGTTAATGTGATCTGGGAACACAGATTCCAGTTACTGCAAATGATGCTATGTCCTAATATGGCAACAGTTTCAAAAAGTTTTTATAGTAACAGCAAAGAAACTCATAATTGGAGGCATTTTTTTTGTTTTTGTTTTTTTTTTGTTTTGTTTTTTGTTTTTTGAGACAGGGTTTCTCTGTGTAGTCCTGGCTATCCTGGAACTCACTCTGTAGACCAGGCTGGCCTCAAACTCAGAAATCAGAGGCATTTTAAAATAAGTTGTTAGAAACATCAGGTAGCCAGGCTCCTTGCAGCAAAGCTGGAAATCTCAGCTATTGTCTTTAGCTTGATTGGTGTCTGACAACACCCTGAGCCTTTTGGTTGATGGAAGCCAATGGTCTGTCAAACTTATATCTTCGAAATGGTTCCCGTTAGTCACAAGGCTGTTGGATCAAACACAGATAGGAAAGGAATGTCTTATTAGAGAGCTAAGATAGCCTGTGGTAAGTTGTAAATTAGGCCTCAGTGCTTCAGCATTCTGAACTCCACACCTAGGGGGATTCTAATAAATGAATCAGCATTTCTGGAAGTTCAGTGTGACTTACAGTTCTTTCATTCCCTGTTGTCAGGCATTTAATTACATTTGTGCATGTGAAGGCTACATATTGCTTATTAAGTATTAGTAAGTTTTCTGGTCATTCATTCCTAGGATCTGACGTAGGTGGGGCTGAGTATTATGCAGAAAAGCAGTCTTCAGGAGAAATAGCTTTGACAGCCATCAAGGAATTAACTCCAGACCTACAGACTCTGCTAGCTGTTAGGATCCCAACCTGACTCATTAATTTACCTTTCCTCTGAATGTGATGTAACATGACATATAATAGGAATAATATACCCAAGATTAAAATCAAGAACAGTTCATAGAATGAAGGTGGCAGATGAGGGGAAATGTAATTTAAACCAGCTGAAATGACATTGTTTAAAAACTAGATTAACTTTGTCTCACTGTACTTATAAGTTTTGTGTCCTATGAATTAATTTTATTTTTCATTTGGAGTATGTAATCAAATTATTCTCTTAATTTTGGTGCTTTGGTTTATTTGATTCTTTATAATGTCATGTGGAATGATTAGATCTATTTTTTTTTTTTTTTTTTTTTTTTTTTTTTTTGGAGACAGGGTTTCTCTTTGTAGCCCTGGCTATCCTGGAACTCACTCTGTAGACCAGGCTGGCCTTGAACTCAGAGATCTGCCTGCTTCTGCCTCGCAAGTGCTGGGATTAAAGGTGTGTGCCACCACCGCCTGGCTTTGTACTAGTTTTTCTTTTCAAAGACCTATTTATTTTATTCATATGAGTACACTGTAACTGCCTTCAGACATACCAGAAGAAGGCAACAGATCCCATCACAGATGGTGGTGAGTCACCATGTGGTTGCTGGGGATTTAATTCTAGGGCCTCTTGAAGGGCAGTCTCTCAACCGCTGAGCCTTCTATCTACCCCAAGTTCCCACTCTTAATTGTAGGTACTAACTTGCTTTGCTTTATCATCTTGCTATTACAGCAGATTGTAGTTTGGGGAAATAAAGTTGTATTATAGAATAAATCAGATAAAACAGCATTGTATTATTTTAGACCGAATGCATTCAGGACCTATAGACCAAGGACCCTGTAGTATTTTAAATTTTAATAAAATTGTCATTATGGTGGGGCATACCTTTAATCCTAGCACGTAGATCTGAGTTTGAGGCTAGAATGATATTTTTATCTTACTAGTTAGAAAGGGAAATTGGAATCATTCCGATATTCTTTATATTTTAACTTTTCATCTTTTAATTACATTTTATTTGTGTGTATGAGGAAGTCAATGGGTAATTTTGAAAAGTTGACCCTCTGTAATATATATCTGTGTCTTTGAGGATTGAACTCGGGTCACTAGTCTGGTAGCAAGTGCCTTTCCTTGATGAGCTATCTCACCTCTAAACTTAACGAGTAAATTATGAATTAAACTAATATTTTAAAAATAAATATTTGTGCTGGGTGGTGGTGTTGCATGCCTTTAATCCCAGCACTTAGGAGGCAGAGGCAGTTGTACTTGCGGAGTTCTAGGCTAGCCTAAGCTACAAAGCCAGTTCTAGAACAGCCAGCCAGAGTTTCACAGAGAAACCCTGTTTCAAAAAACCAAAACCAAACAAAAAACAAACAAACCAAAAAAACAAACAAAAATAGCAAATATCTTTAATCCTGGTTAACTGTAAAGATTCAAGAAATGGGCTGTTAAGGTATAAATTCCATGTAATTTGACTCTGAACATGCAATATTCCAACCTCCATTATCACTGATGCTCTAATCAATGAGCCTCTCAGAGATTCAGTGTACTAACTTTTCATTTACACTTTTTAAAACATTTGTTTATTAAAGATCTTACTATTTTATCTGTATGGGTGTTTTGCATATATATACACACATATATATATACCTGGTGCTCACAGAAGTCAGAAGGTGTTGATCAGCTCCTGGAACTGGAGTAATAGAATGTTAACTACCATGTGGGTGCTGGGAACCAAACCCGGGTCCTTTACGAGAGCAAAAACAGTGCACTTAATGGGAACCGGCTTCAAACAGTTATCTCCGGCCTCTGCTTTTAGAGTTCTTGGATTACAGACATACACTACCACACCTGGCTAAGATGTGACTCATGACAATAGTAAGAGTGAAGCACTTTCAAGGTGGGAGTTCCAGAATGTGCATAATGAGACCCAAGCCAACCCGGCTTTTTTTTTTCCCCTCTCTGTATAGCCCTGGCTGTCCTGTAACTCACTCTGTAGACCAGGCTGGCCATGAACTCAGAAATCCGCCTGCCTCTGCCTCCAAAGTGCTGGGATTAAAGGCATGTGCCACCACTGCCTGGCCTTTTCTAACCTTCTAAAAGGGCATCCTTCCCCTTTTGTTCTCAGGGTTAAAAGTCTGTCTAGATTTTATTTCATTTAATGTCCTGGAACCTGTTCTCTCTGCTTGCTTGCTTGCTTGCTTGCTTGCTTCTTATGTGATAGTTGGAAAGGGTTGGGATGGGACTCCAGGTTTAACTCTGGAATTTCAGGTTTTGAAAGCTTCAGGGTTTTAATGAGGAAGTGGGAGATTGTATCTCCCTCATTAGGATAGTGTGGATAAAAGGTTTAAATGTCTTGAAAACGTGGTACCCAAATTCTTGAACTTAGGAGAGCAAATGAAAATTTTGCCAGCTATCCGGCTAGGTAGGTTTATTACCATTGCTGTGTTGTCCCCTCTGTCAGGCTGTGCTGTGTTGTCCCCTCTGTCAGGCTGTGCTGTGTTGTCTCCTCTGTCAGGCTGTGCTGTGTTGTCTCCTCTGTCAGGCTGTGCTGTGTTGTCTCCTCTGTCAGGCCCTCTCAGAATCGCTCCCAACGCCTTTGTCTTTGCCTGGACTTCACTGGTCACTCTTGTCTGCATTGGAGTCATCACTCAGGATTCTAGTTAATCAATTAGGTTTTTTGGTTTTGTCTTTTGTTTTAGCTTTCTTAAAAGTTTTCTCTCCTATCATACTCTTTTTCTACATTAACTCTCACTTTGGAGTCCTAGCTGGACTCATTCACAGAGCTGAGAGTAAAGAGGACCTCACTACATCCACACTGTCTACACGCAGCATACGCTTGTGTGTCAAGCAACAGAGTTCTAGTTGAGATTTTGCGATTTTGACTGTTTAGTTGGGATCAGTGCAGTTTTTTTCAAAGACTTTTTTTTTTCTTTTTTTTTTTTTTTTTTTTTTTTTTTTTTTTGGTTTTTCGTGACAGGGTTTCTCTGTGTAGCCCTGGCTGTCCTGGAACTCACTCTATAGACCAGGCTGGCCAGTCCACCTGCCTCTGCCTCTCAAGTGCTGGGATCAAAGGCGTGCGCCACCACTGCCAGGCTCAAAGACTTAAATATTATTCTAAAAAGTCATTTTTGGTTTAATTGTTTGAAATTTTAAACATTTTCTGCTAGCTTCAGGTCAGCCCTTAACATCTCCTTAGTGCTTCATTGTTGATTTTAGGAATAAGCTTGCTTCCATTGAATCTCTTGATCTTGGCCCGAGATGACCTTAAGATCCGAAAGCAGTTAAATCTTCCCAAGGGCATTTGGGTCCTTTGAAAAAGTAGGAATTGGATAGTGTTTCTTAAAATTCTTGGATAATGCTGGTGTCTGACAATTGAAATTCACTTGGGGATGCTGGATTTAAAAGTTTCTCATCTGTATTTTGTGTTAAAAGTGAAGTGTTATTGATAGCTTTAAAAAACGTGACTAAAATCATAATTGTCTCACAAGAAGTTTTCTGAATAATTCAAGGTGCCAAATCCTGGTATTTAGACTCATGGGAGTCATGTGAACTACTTGTTACTTGTTGATAAAAAATACTGTTTTATCAATATAAAAATAGGTGTTTAGTATAGGAGTTTAATCATTGTTTGCCCGAGGAGGAGGATGATGAAGGAGGAGGGAGAGCCGATAGGGCCTGGGACAGTCTAGTAGTTGTATATAGTACAGTGTTTTAAAGGGCGCAGAGAAAGACTAGCTTCCTGCTTTGGGAAAATATAATAAAGAAGGTTGGCATTTGGGCTGAATCTTGAACAGACACTGGATGGTACAGAGATTCCCTGGGGTGAGGTTAAGGTAATGGGAATAGAAGTTTATAGAAGTTTATGTTCTTGTTCTTTGTTGAAGAGTAGAAGTTAAGGTGAGTTTTTTTTTTTTTTTTTTTCTTTTTTTTCGAGACAGGGTTTCTCTGTGTAGCTCTGGCTGTCCTGGAGCTCACTCTGTAGACCAGGCTGGCCTTGAACTCAGAAATCCACCTGCCTCTGCCTCCCAAGTGCTGAGATTAAAGGCATGCACCACCACTGCCCTGCTGAGGGACTGTTTTCTTAACATGGTAAATTTTGTAGGATTACTGATCACATTCTTGGTGCAGATTATTGACCTTAATGAACATCACAGTGGTTCTACCTCCTGTTTCTAGAATAGTGATTTGGTGTCTTTCTTAGGGCTACTACTGCTGTGATAAAATACCATGGCCAAAGCATTGGGGATGGTGGTTAATTTAACTTGCTCTACCATATCACTATCACTGAAGGAAATCAGGATAGGAACTCAAGCAGGGAGGGACCTGGAGGGAGGAGCTGATGCAGGGACCATGGAGAAATGCAGCTTACTGGCTTGCCCCACATGGCTTGCTCAGCCTGCTTTCTTATAAGGCCCAGGACCACCAGCTGAGAGATGACCCACCTACAACGTGCTAGGCTTTCCCTATGACTTACTAATTTAAGACTATGCCCTACAGTCTTGCCTACAGCCTGGTCTTATGGAGACATGAGCAATAGTAACCCTAACTAAGGTGGCAGTGTGCATTGCATGTGAGTCACTCCATACTTGATGATTAGTATTGTGAAGAAACCAAGCCTGCAGGATATATGGTTGAGTGATATTAAAACCCTCAGGTGAAAGCTAAGGGAATTACTGAGATGTCTAGAGAGCATTCTAAGGGAACTGCCAATGCAAGTGCCTACTGCTTTGCTCATCCAGGATATGAGTTTGAATGGGACTTGTCTCGTCATTAACTCTACGTGGCAATCAGAATATCTAGGTGAAGATAAAAGATGAAAGGAATATGCAGGGAGAGGTGAGAAAGCTTAAAGGTGATTGGAAGTTGTCTAGATCATAATGCAGTTAGTTACTCTGTTTCCTAAATTGGGATAAGCAATTTGGATAACATGAAAAGGATTGTATGATTTTGATTTTGGATTGAAAGCATGTCTGGTTGGACACAAGGTCATTAACTGAGTTTATTTTATCAAATCCCTGTTAACTTTCACTAACAATGGCAGTTCTCAGTCAGCTCTCAATACATAGGATATCTCAGTGGGTGCTTTAAGGAGAGCTTGTCTTCCTTCTAGACTTAGACCCACAGACTATATACCTTATATCCTGGATTGATTATTGCATAAGAGTGAGGTTATTACATTTTGGAATCAATTATTGGCACACTTCTAAAGGAAGTTTACTCTCTTCACATTGAATTCTAATTCTGTTCTCTGCTTTGTTGTGATGCAGAGAATTATTCTAGAGTACTTTTAAAAATTAAAAAAAAAGGTTTTGTATGTGTGTGTATGTGTGTTATATGTGCATGCTTGGGTGTGTAAAGACTAGAGGAATGTGTTGTTCTCTATTACCCTTCAGCCTGTTTCTTTAACACAGGTCTCCTACTAAACTGGAGGTCATCCAGTGAGCCTCACGTCTGGAGGTCATCCAGTGAGTCTGGAGGTCATCCAGTGAGTCTGGAGGTCATCCAGTGAGCCTCACCTCTGGAAGTCATCCAGTGAGCCTCATGTCTGGAGGTCACCCAGTGAGCCTCACGTCTGTCCCTCAGATGTCTGTCCCTCAGATGTCTGTCCCTCAGGTGTCTGTCTGTCCCTCACATCCTGGTGCTACCGGTTGAGTCACAGTGGGCTCTTGGCTTTTTTTTTTTTTAAGATTTATTTTTATCTATATGAATATACTGTTCAAACACAGCAGATCCCATTACAGATGGTTGTAAGCCATCATGTGGTTGCTGGGAGTTGAACTCAGGACCTTTAGAAAAGCAGCCAGTGCTCTTAACTGCTGAGCCATCTTCAGCCCCCTCCCACCCCCCGTTTTTACTCTTTTATTGGATTCTTGTGTGTGTGTGTGTGTGTGTGTGTGTGTGTGTGTGTGTGTGTGTGTGTGTGTTTCGAGACAGGGTTTCTCTGTGTAGCTCTGGCTGTCCTGGAACTCACTCTGTAGACCAGGCTGGCCTCGAACTCAGAAATCCACCTGCCTCTGCCTCCCAAGTGCTGGGATTAAAGGCGTGTGCCACCACTGCCCGGCTTTATTGGATTCTTATATCTCTACCTCCCTTCCAACCATTATTCCACACCTAATACCTTCCAACCCCCCTAACACTAGATAGGAAAGAAATAAGGTTAGAGTAGAAAGGGGCCGTAGAACTCTTTAGGCTACTTCCTGCTGATTATCAGGTTCCTTGACTAAGTCCAATCTTGGTAGTTAAGACATCTCCAACTTCTCCATTCTTTGCCCATGACCACTTGATAAGCCATAACAGTAGCACCCAGGAGCGTGGAGGGGAGCAGGAGTTGCTGCCTTCTTCGGAGCACCCTGTCTCTCTTGGGGCCCTGACATTTATACCTGCTTCACAGTCCCCAGAATTAAACTATTTGCAACTGGTGAAAATCACACCCCTCCTAGAGCACTAGACAACCATAGATAAGCCATGGACAATCCATACCTGGGATTAAAACAGAAACATGCGTATAACAGAACTGGGTTTTATAAAAACCCAATCTCCACCACAGTGGGCTTGTATGTGGGTAGTAGGATCCAGACAGACATGCTGGAGTGAAACGAGCTTGCAGCCACTGAGCCAACCCTTCTATAGGCCCTGGAGTGCTTGAGACTCTGGTAATGGGAGGGAATCACTTAGTCATGAGGCAGTGTCATTGATTGGTTGTGGGATGGGTTGATTTCTTAAACCCAAATAATGTCATAAGGAACACATGCTATGAATCAAAAGATTATTGTACTTAAGAATGCTTCTAAATGACTTTGAAAATTACATGGTACTATTTGAATTGAAAGCAATTTTAGCATATTTTCTATAGTGCTTTAATCATCCTCCTTTAGTGCCTCCTTTTCTTGTGATAATTTAATTCAAGATCCAGCTTGAACAGGAATATAACTGAGTTGCATGTATGAAATGGCAATGTCAACCTGAATTAAAAAAAAAGTCAACCTAAGCCCAGTACCCAACTTGGTTAGCGATCCCTATTTTATAGTTTATGGTGCTTTGACTGATCTACAGTGATTCTAATATTTAAGATAACTTATCCTCCAAACTGGATCAGGAGCAACCTGGAAATATGATCTCCATTCTGCAGTCTGGTAGTGTCTCTTCCTGGAAGGTTGCTGCTGCACCTAGGAGCACAGTCTTTGTAGAGAGCACTGCTAGCTGGCCTTCGGATTTTATGTGAAGTGCTTGCGCACCCATTCCCACACTCTGCTTAGCTATGGTTACTGTTGCTGTGATGAAACACCAGGATCAAAAGCAGGTTGGGGAGGCAAGGGTTTACTTGGCTTTATATTAACACAATGTAGTCCATCACCAAAGTCCATCCATCAATAAAGAAAGTCAGGAACCCAGAGGCAGGAGCTGCTGCAGAGGCCATGGAGGGGTACTGCTTACTGGCTCACTCCACATGGCTTGCTCAGTCTGCTTTCCTATAGAACCCAGGACCAACAAATGGTCTGGGGCCCCCACATTGATCAGTAGGAAAATACCCTACAAATGGATCTTATGGCATTTTCTCAATTGAAGTTCCCTCCTTTCAGATAATTCTGGCTTGTGTCAACTTGACATAAAACTAGCCAACATGTACTCTCTTTCCCATGGTAAGACAATGGGAAATGTTGTCTAGACTGTCCTTGAACTTTTGGGATTAAGCAGTCCTCCCAGTTAGTCAAGACAAGCCTGTAACACAGGGCCCACTTTAGGTTTTTTATCTTTGTCAGATTTAACAGGTCCCCTTTTCCTCCTCCTCTTCATCATTTTACATTGTTATGCTTAATTTTTCATTTAGGGTCTCATATAGTCTAAGCTGGCCTGGAAACTTTTTTTCCCTCTCCCTCCCCTTCTCACTCTCCTTCCTCTCCCTCTCCTTCCTCCCAATCTCCCATTCCCTCTTTCTTCTTCTCTTCTCTATTTTGAAACAGGGTTTCTCTTTGTAGCTCTGGCTGCCCTAAAACTCATCCTGTAGACCAGGCTGGTTTCGAACTCAAGAGATCTTCCTGCCTCTGCCTCCTGAGTGCTGGGATTAAAGGCGTACCATACCACCGCCCAGCTCATCAGATTTTTATATATGATATATTCAGAACATCTTGTGAATATTGTTGTAGTATACTACTATACCTCACCACTTGGAATGCCTTGGCAGGAGGGTTTAAGACCAGAAAAACCAAACCAAAACCAGAGTGCTTGTAAGATAGCCTGTTGAGCAAAGCCACTTCACCAAGACTGATGCCCTGAATTCGATCTCTGGTACCCATGGTAGAACACTCTCCTGCACTGTCCTCTGACTTTGACACACATACTGAGATATGGATGTGCATGCAGACCTGCCTACACATGTTGCACACATAAACAAATACATGAATACAGATTTTAAACAATGAACAAAGTCAAACTGCAGCATTGCATGCTGGGATATACCTGTAATCCTAGTACTTCTGAAGGCTGAGACAAGACTGCCATTTCCAGGCCAGCTTTGGCTATATCATAAATTTAAGTCAACCTTGATTGGAGTAGCCAGCCACATTGGCCTGCTATTCAAGCTATTCATCAAAGGCTATCTTTTCTGGTTTAAAATGGGTTGACAATGAAAAAACTTACAGGTTTATAGGATGTTTGGTGGGAAAAGTTTTACTGAACTTTTAAATAACATTTGAACTAGAAGGAAGGTGGGACTTCATGTGTACAGGGACACATGTTTATAAGTCTAGTTGAGGGACACATTGTTTTCCTCTGTCCTCGCTCACCTTCCTGGGTGTCTTGGCAGGTATTTGCTTCTTTATTGTTTCTTCCTTGCTGACAAAGAAAACCCAGAATTGTTTGTTTCTTTTTAGTGGCTTCCAAAAGAGATGAAATGTGGTCTGAGGGACGCTATGACTACGAACGACTTCCGAGAGAAAGAGTGCCTCCCCGAAGCCATCCCAGTGTAAGTCACAGCCACATGGAGGAAAGCTCACAGCTTGCTGTCATTGTGCCTTCTCCAGCATCTTCCAGTATCAGTTTATCAGCCTAGCTGGAAATATAGTTCAAACTCAGCTTTTAAAAGCCAGAAAATACACAGTAATTTATTTAATTAAAAAGTAAAATCTGTGTTTTATACTTAAGTTTCTAGGAAAAAGATTTTGAATTGAATTTAATTTGGTGGAGGCAAGTTTTTGTTAATTTTATACTGTGCAGTAACAAAGAACTGTTGAACATCTGCTTCTTCTTGTGGCTGCCACTACTTTGTCACCTTAGTGTTTACAAATGAGCCTAGCATGGTGTCACTTGGGAGGCAGAGGCAGGTGGGTCTCTGAATTCAGGCAAGCCTGGTCTACAAGCTCTAGTCCAGTCCTCAACAACAAAGATTACATGAAAATTAAAAAGTTATGAATTAACATGACAGTCTGCCTAGAGATAACATTTTACAGGAGTCTTTCTGGGGCAGAGGCATGTGGAGATCCTAGTTAGCACTTCTTGTTTGCCTGTGCTTGATCAGGCAGCCTACAGGTGAGAAATGTGCTCAAGGGACAATAATTCTGAGAGTTGGGGCTTCTGAGCCAGACTCTTAATGATCTTGGTAACTTTGGTTACGTACCTGGAGCTGTATCTCGTCCTGTATGTAGCAGAAGCTCAGCATTTATTAAGTGACTGCATATATTCTCCCTGGAGTTGAACGTGGAGAACTACGGGGAGGCTTGGAGGTCAAGAAGCCCTTAATCTTCTGCCAGACTCACCTTGAACATTGGGTGGAATGTCATGTGGATGTTTTTTTGTCTATACCACAAAAGGCATAAATATTTGTTTACCTGTCAAGAATTTTTTGTTTATAGTGTTAAGGATTTGTGTGTGTGGTTGCAGTACTGGGGATTGAACCCAGGGCTTTTCTCATGCTGGGCAAGTACTTGACCACTGATCCACCGACCCCACACCCTTTGTTTCATTTCTTATTTTGAGTCAAAGACTTACTAAATTACCTACTTTTATCTTGAAGACCTATGCGGGCCTTGCCCTGTGATCCTTCTGGCTCAGCCTTTCAGGTAGCTTATAGGACTGTGCAACCAGGCCTAGCTGGCAGTATATTATTACTTGACCCTATACCTCACTTAGATGAGCAGGGTCATCTTCAAGGTTGGCATTCATTGGCCTGAATTATAGCTCATGTTGAGATTGGTAGAAAATGATTTAAGGTAGAAAGAAAAAAACCAAGCAAGGAAGCCCATTAAATTAGGAAGGGCCAGTCAGTAATTATCGTAGGTCATTGCTTTCCAGGTTGTTTTAGAGATATTTCTAATTATTTTTGTAACTTGATAAATTATTACTTTATGATTTGCATAGGAGGATTAAAAAATAATGCATGTTAAGTGTCATACCTGTGGGATACTTTCCAAAAATTTTTTTAAAGATTTATTTATTTTATGTATGTGAATAGATTATAACTGTCTCCAGACGTACCAGAAGAGGGCATCAGATCCCATTACAGATGGTTGTGAGCCACCGTGTGGTTGCTGGGAATTGAACTCAGGGCCTCTGAAGAGCAGCCAGTGCTCTTAACTGCTGAGCCATCTCTCCAGCGCCCCAAAAATGTTTCCCACCAAGAATATATCTCTAGAATAGTAATTTTATTTTATCAGCTGGGCATTGATCTGAAAGATTGTGTGTGTGTGTGTGTGTGTGTGTGTGTTCTTGTGTTTGTGTTTTAACTGAGTAGCTTACTTTATGGATGTGAAAAGGATTGTATTGACTTAGAGTGTGAGATGCATGCCTGGCCCAGGCTGATACTGAAGGGTCTGACTTAGGATCATTGAGGTAATGTATGGTGAAATGACCTCATCAAGAAGAGAAAACTGAGAAGGGAAGTGGTTTTGGGGGTGGAGAACAAGGGATGACAGCTTGAGGTCTAAGGCCATCCCTCTGGTAGAAGGATAGGCAATTGGTATTTTGGAGCACAGAGTTCCTAGAATGGACACATAGTTGATAAGTGTGTTGAGTGGTCACAGAGTGTTAGTCTTGAGAATTAGAATTGAAGGGCTGAGAATGTAATGTAGTTAGTGCTTGCCTAACATTCCTGGTCCCCCAGACTGAACCCAAACATCTCAAGAAAGAAAAGGGGGTTGGAGGAAAGGGTAGGTGGTGGGTACCTCCATCTTCTTTGAAAACACGTTCCTAGTGACATGAAGACTTCCCAGTCAGGTACTAGGCATTATGTGTTTTATCCCAGCATATAAGGCCTAGAGCTTTAATGGGAGACTGTAACTGTGTAACTGGGAGCTTTTCCACCCAGACCAAGTTCCGGAATAGTGACTCAATGCCTTGTTATGAATAAATAGCCAGGCCATAAGCTAGGTCTGTTTGCCAGCTAGCTTGTAACTTGCCATAACTTGTTTATACTAGTCTGTGTCTGCCATGTGGTTTGTCACCTCTCCCAAGTCCGACTGCCTCTGAGCTCGGGTGTAGGATCTTTCCATGCTTGACTCTTTCCCATAGTTGCCCCCCACAGCCCCCAACTCTGCTGGAGATCCCACTTCCTATTCTACCCATTCTTATAGGCCATAGGCTTTTTATTGATTGACATGTAATGCTTCCACACAGTACACAAGAGATGACCCCTACAGGAAGTTTAAGCTATAGCAATAGGTGGCTAAAATATCAAGCTCATGGAAGGGATTTGCTAGGGTTGGTGATGAGTATGATGCAGATGGCCATAACCTGTCCACACAGGTTTGGTTTCTTTGATGAAACACTGTAGGTGAGACAATTTAAACAAGGAAGGGTTTGTTTCGGCTTATGGTACCAGAAGTATCTCAGATCAATAGTGGCAGAGAAGTTGACAGGCATGGTGGCTGGCATAGCAAGCTGAGAGCTAAATCTTTAATTGCAAGGACAGAGCAGAGAGAAGAAAAGTGTCCCCAAATGGCAGTCTTTTAAACTCGTAGAACTTAACCTCTAGTGATATACCTCTTCCAATAAGGTCACACCTTTTAAGCCTTCCCAAAAAGCACCGCTAACTGGAGGCTTAGCCTTCAAATGCCTACAACTGAAGACACTTTTATATACCAGTGATTGCTATTAATGACAAAGTCACAGGTGGCTCTTCCTGTAGCCTTCAAATGCCTACAACTGAAGACACTTTTATATACCAGTGATTGCTATTAATGACAAAGTCACAGGTGGCTCTTCCTGTTGTGTTGATTTCTTTTTCCTACTTCATCAGCCTCATGAGAGTTGAACAGTGCTTATAATCACCTGACTTGTGGAAGTAACTTTATATTCATGTCTGACTTTAATGGACACATTGAAATTTGCAGAAAAGTGTTTAACTGTAGAAATTGCAAATGTGGGCTTGGCGAGATGGCTCACTGGGTAAGAGCACTGATTGCTCTTCCCAAGGCCCACTGGGTAAGAGCACTGATTGCTCTTCCGAAGGTCCTGAGTTCGGATCCCAGCAACCACATGGTGGCTAACAACCATCTGTAATGAGATCTCACGCCCTCTTCTGGTGTATCTGAAGACAGCTACAGTGAATTACGCTGGAGCGAGCAGGGTAGAGTGAGTGGGGCTGGCGTGAGAGGTCCTGGGTTCAATTCCCAGCAGCCACACACATGATAGCTCATGGCCATCTGTACAGCTACAGTGTACCCGTATACATAAAATAAATAAATAAATAAATAAATAAATAAATAAATAAATAAATAAATAAATGGAGGAAGTCCCTATTTAAAAAAAAAGATATTGCAAATGCAACTATTGTTTCTAACATTGGATTTAGTTAAAAACCTACCCTACATATACAATTCTAAGGGGCTGGAGAGATGGCTCTGTGATAAGAGCTCTTCTAGAGGACTCATACAGGTGACTGGAGGACTTCCATCAGGCAGTTCCCAACTACCCGTAACTCCAGCTCCAGGATAGCTGATGGCCTCTGACCTCTGGCACCAGCACTTAAGTGGCGTACATTACCAGGCACACACATACACATAGAAGTAAATAAAGTTTTAAAATCCTTGCTTATGAAATGGAGATCTTCTAACATTAATTTAAAACCATATTGCGTGTTTGTTTATAAGCAGCATTGGTTAGAGCTGTCAGCAGCCTGAATGTCTTAACAGGAGAATGTGTGAACTGTTTATATAATGCCCTAGTGGAGTAAGAGGCCTACTGCCAGACCCAGCAACATGGTTGAACTTCACAAACAAAGCACTGCAGACCAGAAGCTGGGTTCAGCAGTGTCTTCTAGATAGAGTTCTTTCACATACACATCTCAAAAGAGCCACAGTAGTCAGGACAGTTGTTATTACAGGGAAGAAGCACTGGGACGGACCCCAAGGAAAGGCTTGTTCTGCTAGGCATGTTCAGTGACTTGAGCAGGGTGATAATAATTGCCTTGTCCACCTGGGGAAAGTTCATCCAGAAGTCCTTTTTTTTGTTTTTTGTTTTGGTTTTTTGAGACAGGGTTTCTCTGTGTAGCCCTGGCTGTCCTGGAACTCACTCTGTAGACCAGACTGGTCTCGAACTCAGAAATCCACCTGTCTCTGCCTCCCAAGTGCTGGGATTAAAGGTGTGCACCACCACTGCCGGGCTGTGCTCTCAGCTTTGTCATGAGGCCCTGTCTTAGGTAGAGTGTCACTGCTGTGAAGAGACACCATGACCAAGGCAACTCTTATAAAAGGCAAATTTAAATGGGGCTGGCTTACAGTTTCCACCTCATCTATGCCTGTAATTCAAAGGTTTGCTTTTTATTGCTGTCTCACATTTTTCTGTGTTTAATGTTTTTAATGTCTTTTTCTTTGTTCCTCCTTATTTGATCTGGAACCTCTATTTCATCTTCGAGATCTGATATTCTATGTTCTGATGATCAAGATTGTGAGGCTTTTTGAGTTTCCTAGTTGTTTTTTTTTCAATTCCATATTCATTTTAGCTTGAGTCCTCTTCAGTGTTTTTATTTATTTATTATCCCATTTTCCTGTCCTGGATTGTCTTTGCCATGCCTATCAGCCTTGTCTTGGGCCACACTCAGGTGTTTATTCTTCTTAAGCTCTTTCTCCTCGATCTCACCGAGTTGTTCGTGTCTTCTTGAAACTCCTTGAGTTTTTCGAGGTGGTTTATGACTGTTCTTTGAATTTCAGTGTCCTGGGGTCCATTGGTAAGCCTTTCTATAAAACTAGTCAGTTCTGGAGGGAAGATGCTGTCTTCATCTTTCGTATTGTTAATATTCTCTGACATCTGGGCATGTAGGCTTTCTTTGTCTCCATGTAGAGTTTTAGGTCTGTTACTGAAGGAGCAGGGCTGTGGCGAAGAGGATGCTGCTGTGCCACGGATCTGGAGATTTGAATGTTGCTTGGCTAGAATGTAGACAAATGGGCAGAGGGGACTGGAAAGGTATACAGGATTTTTCCTGTTCCAGCTAGGAGTGTGGAGGTTGATAGGTCTAGGTGGGAAGGTTAGATTTGATGTGGGAGTGTGAAGTTGGGGGTTGGCTAGGAGGAGGATGCTGGAGGATGCTGGAGGAGGAGGATGCTGGAGGATGATGCAGTGAAGGCAGGGAAGGCCAGTCTACAGTGTAGGACCTAGCTAAGCCTGGTGAATTACACAAGAAGTGTGGAAGAAGAGGTCGGTACTCACCAGGCTAGCTCCTAGGGGAGGACATGGGAAGTCTGGGAGTGAGTAAGATAGAGTAGGTGACACAAAGGGTCCTAGAGTAGGGTCCACCATAGCATGTTTTAGTTTCTTGACTGACAGAACTTTGAGGCCTTAATATCCTTTTGTGACTCGTGCCAGAAAAAACCTGTAAGGTTTTGGCCAAGTTCTGTAATGATATATATCTGGAGGGTAGGGTAAACTTAGAATATTTTGATCTGTTGTCCAATGTCTCTCTGAAACACTGTGTTGACCCTAAGACATCTGTATCTGTATTTATATATATTTACATATATATAAACTATAGCATATTTTATAATATATATCATAAATTAAGGGATTAGAGGCATGTCTAACCATGCTTGGCTTGTGTTTGGCTCTTTGTTTTTTTTTTTTTAATTTATGTGAGTACACTGCAGCTGTCTTCAGACACACACTAGAAGAGTGCATCGGATCTCATTACAGATGGTTGTGAGCCACTATATGGTTGCTGGAAATTGAACACAGGACCTCTGGTAGAGCAGTCAGTGCTTTTAACCATTGAGCCATCTCTCCAGCCCCATGTTTGGTTCTTTATAAAGAAAAAAATCAAGTATTTAAAAGTAGGCAAGATAGCGACTCTCAAAGGTATGTGCTAAGAAAGCAGCAATTACCTGCTTTTGGTTCGTTGTACTTTACTCTTCTATTTTCCTCTCTTCCAGGTTATTCTATCTCATTTTAAAACTTTTATGTGTATTAGTGTTTTGTCTGCATTTATGTCTGTGACCATGTGTGCATGCCCCGTGCTTAAGCGGGTCAGAGGAGGGTGTTGGAGCCCCTGGGACAAAAGTTACATATAGACTGTTGGGAACTACTTTGTAGGTGCTAGGAATTGGACCCAGGCTCTTTAGAATAGCAGCCTGTGTTCTTGATCACTGGCACCTGTTTGGAGGGTATTTTGAAATAAATCAACTATTCATGTTTCAAATATAAATAAACATTTGTTATGTTTCTAAAGGATAAAGATGTTTGGTCCTTATACAATATATTAATTGTAAACAGGACATTTTCTATAGGGTGGCACAGTGGCTCAGTGGGTAAAAGTATTTGCTACCAAACCTGACTACCTGGGATCCATCTCCAGGAACCGCATGGTGGATTTGGAGAACTGACTCAAATTCCCCTCTAGCCTCTCCATACAAATGATGGCAAGCATGTGGACCTCCTCCACTATACATTAAAAATTCAATCATCAATAGGAGGAGAGGAGCTTGGCCCTGTGAAGGTTCTGAGCCCCAGTGTAGGGGAATGCCAGGGCCAGAAAGTGGGAGAGGGCGGGGTGGCAGGCATGGGGAAGTGGGAGGCAACAGGGGTTTGTTTTTGTTGTTTTTGTTTGTTTCTTTGTTTTTTGGAGGGGAAACTGGGAATGGAGAAATTTACATGTAAATAAAGAAAATATCTAAAAGAAAAAAAAAATAAAACCACCATGTTTTTGTGCTAAAACAAATTCACATATTTAATGATCCATTAGGAAATTGCCGGTTTTGTTTTGGGGACGAATGTAGGGCCCTATGAATGCCAATCCCTGCTCTACGACTGTATGCCACCCTAATCTCAAGAAATACTGTGAAATAAATGTCCTAAATGATTTCATTTGGACCCAGTCAATTATGAGATTTAATATTTGGGTGGAAAGTGTAATATAGAACTGTGTCAAATTATTTAGCCATCTAGTTGATGCTTTTACTTTCTAAAATGAAAATGTTTCATAGTACAGTTTTAAAAATTGGAATATATGGAAAATTAAGATGATGGCTTATTTTTAAAATTGATGTATTTATTGTGTGCATGCTAAGCCACCTGTGATTCTAGCACTCAGGAGGCTAAGTTGAGGGTTGTTACTGTTCCAGGCCATTCTTGGCTATAGCATGAAACCCCTGCCTCTAAAACCAAGACTGGTGGAGGCCATCCTAAACTGCAGAGTGTGAACACGGCTCAGCAAGACAAACTTCTGTCGGTGGATGTGCCTTAGGAAGCTTAGGCCGGATTATGGCACATCTGTACATCTTACCCTAATGGTTCTATTTCATATTAGCTATTGATATAAGACAGACTGTTTTCTGTCTGATCCCTCAAATCCCACAAAATCCCTCTCAGTGACTAAAATGTTATTTTATTTTTCATACGTATTGGTATTTTGCATGCTTGTAATAAGTTTATGCAGCATATGCATGCAGTGCCCAAGGAAGCCATGAGAGCTTCAGTCCCTGGAACTAGAGTTCTAGACTGCTGTGAGCTGCCATGTGCTGAAACTGACTGGACCCTGTGAAAGAGCAATCTGTGCTGTTGACCACTGGGCTATCTCTGCAACCCCTAACTAGTTACTAAATACGTCAAATCATCAAGAATGTATAACTTTGGAAACTAGTTCTAATTTTAGATCAGCTTTTCTACCTTGTGTCCGAATGTAAAAAGCTAAAGCTGGCCCTCTGGAGCTTCTAGAGAGTAGCAGGATGGTTCCTTTTGCCCCCCCCCCTTTTTTGTTAAAAGATTTTTTATTTATTTTATGTATATGAGTATACGGTAGCTGTACAGATAGTTGTGAGCCTTGATTTGTTTACTATTATAAATAAGTGCACTGTAGCTGTTTTCAGACACACCAGAAGAGGGCGTCAGACCTCATTAGGGATGGTTGTTAGCCACCATGTGGTTGCTGGGATTTGAACTCAGGAACTTCAGAAGAGCAGTTGGTGCTCTTACCCGCTGAGCCATCTCGCTAGCCCAAAAGATTTTAATTCCTGTTTTTTTGTTTTGTTTTTCTTTTTTCTTTTTTTAAAGATTTATTTCGGCAGACCTTATTACGGCCAGGATTTGAACTCAGGACCTTTGGAAGAGCATCGGTGCTCTTAGGAGCTGAGCCATCTCACCAGCTCTTTTTGCTCTTTCTAGTTCAGTGTCTACGCATCCCTGTTTGCAGGTTTATGGGCACAAGCCCTGTCTTTGTCTACTCTAAATAGAATAAAGTAGACCAAACTGTGCTGCCTCATTGTCATTAGGAGCAACACTGCTGTAACCTTATTGTGTGCAGTGGTAGTTGTTAAATTGACTTATTTTACTTACTATACTATATTATTTAGATTTGTTTTAACTTTATGTGTACAAGTGTTTTGCTTCCATGTATGTGCACCATAGGGTTAGAGTACCCATAGGGGCCAGAAGAGGATGTCATAGTCCCAGGGCTTGATTTTACAGACTGTTGTGAGCCATCATCTGGGTACTGGGAACCAAACCTAGATCCTCTGAGAAAACAGCAGGTGCTCCAACCCCCTCTGTTATGACTGCCATCTTGTACTGTTGTGTGTTATTGTGAATGTTTGAAGTTGTTTTTCATTGAAATATTTTATTTCCATTATTCTATATGAAGATGTTACTGTTAGTTATAGTCACACTTTTCATTGGTATGTTTTTATTGATTTGCATTTAGTCTGTTGAATTATGGTTAAGAACTCCTGAAACTTTTCCAAAACCAAATAGAGAAATTAGTGATGTCTCTATATTTCTTTTTGTCTGTTTTAGGATGGCTACCATAGAGTAGTTAATGTTGTGCCAAAGAGACCACCTCTGCTAGACAAGAGACCACCTCTGCTAGACAAGAGACCGCCTCTGCTAGCCAGACCTGATGAAGGAGGCTACAGTAGATATTACAGTCATGTTGATTGCCGAGTATGTGACGAGGGCCGCAGTTTTTCTCATGATCGAAGAAGTGGCCCATCTCACAGAGGAGTATGTAAATTTCCCCCGTGTACTAATTGTTCTTTCTTTCAAGTGTAAAATCCATGTAACTAAAGTTTATGTGCAGGCCTATGAAGTGGAATCATGGTGCTTGTGTTCAGGTGAAAGGCCTGATGCTCGCGTTCTGTTGTGTTGCTTGGTCTGTGTTTATTTGCAGCCCCTCCCCCACCCCACTCCCCTTTTGCACTAGGGTCTCACTGTATAGGTCCTGCCTGCCTGGCGCTTGCTGTCCTCCTGTCTCGGCCGCCTGGGTATTGGAGTGCTAGGTTTTCAGAGCTTGGCTACCCTTCCTGCTAGATGCTGTTGGTTGCCGGCTGCAGCTCCAGAGGGTACCTGTAGTCAAGGGTCTTGTGATGCTGACTAGTGAGTTAGAATCTTAGGCAACTCTGAGTGACGTGACTGCTTCCAACGTGACTGGCTTTGTGTGGTGCAGGGCAGGAGGCCATGGCCTCCGTTGTGTAGGTAAGCACGCTCCTGAGCTGTCTCCCTAGCCTGTGCTTCCTTCATTGCTGTACCTTAACTTGCAGGGATTTAGACTCATACCCGATAGTCAGTGATGAGCCAGAGTCAGCACTTGTCACTCTGTAATTGCTGTATTCTAGCATGAAAGCCACTGTGATGAGATGGACTTAAGCTGACTGTCTCACTTTTTGTTCACATTCTTAAGCTCTGTTTTGCTTTTAAGAGCTTTAGTATTTGAGAATAGAGGACAGTAAAGCCATGTTTCAGATAAGCACTTAAAATGTTAGCTACGTAGATTTAATGTGTTTGTGATAATCTAGAAGGTATTTAAAGTTTTCATCAGTTTTTTATTGACAGGTTGGAAGCAACTATGTCCTAGCTTGCAAATCACAGTATTCTTCTGCACTGCTCGTCCTCTTTCCTTTTCTCTCCTTCTCTCAATGTAACATGGTAACCAGTAGCACATTTAAACACTGTGCTGTTGGAGCTCAGTTGGCATTGGCGAGATGGAGGTAAGTGATTCCTGAGGTTAGTTTGTATGGCCCTCCAGGTCTCAAGCTCATTCACAGTTGTGACTCTGACAGTTGTAATGTGATGGTAGTGGTTTCTGGTGACTGCGGCTGAAGTTTGCTGTGCCACAGCGTCCTTCCTTACAGCAGTGCCTTTCACTGTGCTTTTTTATAGTGCCTTTCTGCTCTTCTAGGGAGGGTCTAGATGCTTAGAAGGAAGCATTTCTGTACTAGGGAAACTGGGTGTTACTGTTGGATCCATCTTCCAGGTAGTCTCAGGGAGAAAGGATTTGGTTGCAGCACGAGCGCATCTCTTGCCATTTTATGAGAACTCTTGTGTCCATTTGAGAAGTTTTGTTTTCTCTGCCTGGTGTCTGCCGTGAACATGAGCGTTGTTGGAAAGCTGACAGTCAGGTTTCAGCAGCCTCACATGTGCTCTTTCAGCCTCCCAGATTGTCTGCGCTGGCTTAGTTCAGTGGCTAGAGTTCTAGCTCTGCACGTCAGGAAGCCTGCCGTTAATACCTCAATACCACAAAACAAAGCCATGTTAACACAAAAACTTATTTGTTCTTAGACTTTAGGTAACTTTTTTTCTCTTCACAAACAACTGGCACACACCTATGGTCCCTATAACTTTTAGAGCACTAATTTTTATCTTGAATTTACTTATAGGAAATACTTACTAGATCCAGTGTTTTATTATTATAGCTATGGAGTTTTTTATTTTCTCTTGATTATATTTAAAATTGAGAAAGAAAATATGGACACACTTTATTTATAAAAGTGTTGGGTTTGTAATGTTGAATGGGAAAATGAAAAATAATATTTTAGTGATATCAGCCTCTTACTGTAAATAGTTTGCATGTTGTGGGTTTTTTTTTTTTTTAATCTTATAGTTTTCTTGAGGCAGAGTCTCTCTATAGCCTTCACTGTCTTGGAACTTGCTATGTAGACCAGGCTAGTTTTGAACTCACAGAGATCGGCCTCTGCCTCTGGAGTGCTAAGATTAAAAGCATGTACCACCATGCCAAGGATATATTTTATTATATGGGTGTTTTTCCTGCATGTTTCCTCTATTGCATATGTTCAGTTCCCATAGAGGCCAGGTGGTGGCACTGGAGCTCCTGGACCTGGAGTTAACAGCTGCTTGTGTGTCACCTCTGGGTGCTGAGAATCAAACCTAGGCTCTCTGCAAGAGCAGCAAGTGGTCTTACTCACTGAGCTCCATATGGTTGGCTTTTCTTCTTAATAATTATTTACCTTTTTCATATATATAAGTGCTATAAGTGCCTTATTTTTACATACACACATCAGATCCCATTACAGATGGTTATGAGCCAGTGTGAGTTCTGGAACTTGAACTCAGGACCTCAGGAAGAACAGTCAGTAACTTTTCTTTTTCTTTCCCCAAGACAGGGTTTCTCTGTGTAGCTCTGGCTGTCCTGGAACTCACTCTGTAGACCAGGCTGGCCTTGAACTCAGAAATCCGCCTGCCTCTGCTTCCCAAGTGCTGGGATTAAAGGCATGCGCCACCACTGCCTGGCTGAACAGTCAGTATTCTTAACTGCTGAGCCATCTCTCCAGTTCCTGTGGTTGTTTTTGTTTTTTCGAGACAGGGTTTCTCTGTATAGCCCTGGCTGTCCTGGAACTTACTCGGTAGACCAGGCTGGCCTTGAACTCAGAAATCCTCCTGCCTCTGCCTCCCATGTGCTAGGATTAAAGGCGTGTGCCACCACTGCCCAGCCTGTGGTTGGTTTTTAATGGGCTGGAGTCTTTTTTTTTTTTTTTAATGTATGTGAATACACTGTTGCTCTCTTCAGAAGAGGGCATTAGATCTCATTATAGATGGTTGGGAGCCACTATGTGGTTGGTAGGAATTGAACTCAGGATTTCTGGAAGAGCCATCAGTGCTCTTAACTGCTAAGCCATCTCTCCAGCCTCCTGTGCTGTCTTAAAGGACAAAATATGCTTCACTTGATTAATTTAAAATTTTGTATCACATATCATGATATTGCTTATCAGAGGTAATTCTTGCTAGATTGCTTCTGATTATGCCTTTATTGAGTGGTAAATGAGAAAAGAAAATGGGCAAGCTGGAAAGAATGCTAAGTTCTTCCTTCACCTTGAACGTGAGCATTGGCGAGAGAGCTGGGAATGTGACAAGACAGAGCGGCCTCTGCTGTCATGTCGGCTTCTGTGGCTGTGGCACCAAGCCTGTGGGAGTGTCTGGGGGAGTAGTGCAGTTTGTAAATGCAGGTGAGTGGTTCCACGGGTTCACAGCCGCCTGTAGTCGCTGAGATGGATGGCTTGGATCTTTGTGTACTCTCCTTTGGAAGCTCCGGCATCCCTAGAGAAGTGATCTTACGCTCGTTGTAATTTTACCTCAGAGGCTGTTCAAAAGAGCTTGACAAAAGCACAAATTACTATTTTTTATTTTACAGGATGAATCTGGCTACAGATGGGCAAGAGATGATCATTCTACAAGCCGGCAGCCTGACTACAGGTAAGTAGGTAACAATAAGTCCTTTGACTCTTGACTGTCGTCTGTGCGGTGGAAAGATAACACCAGATGCACCGCTGAGCGGCTTGATCAGGCTTTGAATTTGAGAGTGGCAGGCATCGTGTCCTCTGTGACTGTGATGTAGCTCACAACTGATGTTCCTCGTTTGTTGACATTTTATAATTGAGTATATATTTCAGAAGAAGTCTGAATTACGAGGTGTAGTTTTGCTTAACTGGAAAGTAAATTTTTTTTTTTTTTAATTTCTCCAGAAATAGCTTTTGAAAACTCTCAGCCTTTCAGTGTCTTCTATTATAAGGCATTTTCTCTGGTGGTCTACTTATGTATTTCAATTATTTTTCTTTATGTGTGTGTGTGTATGTATGTATGTATGTCTTTGCGTGTGGTAAGGTATGTCTGTGCTGTGGTGTAGGGCAAAGGAAAGTTTGGGGGCTTTGGTTATCTCCTGTCACTGTAGGGTCCTGGGACCTGTGATTTGACCAGGGAATGCTCACATTGTGACAGCTTGGCTCTCAGCTGTCAGTGCTGTATTGGGTGGAAGTTGGGTCACTGATCTTCATAGCTTCTGGAAGTGAGTCTTCCGCGCATGTTCCTAATTGCTGTGATGTTTTAACTCACCCTCTTAAGGCTACTCATCCTTCCCCAATAAGAAATTCTCGGCAGTGGTGCCGCACGGGGCAGTGGTGGCGCACGGGGCAGTGGTGCCGCACGGGGCAGTGGTGGCGCACACCTTTAATCCCAGCACTTGGGAGGCAGAGACAGGCGGATTTCTGAGTTTGAGGACAGCCAGGGCTACACAGAGAAACCCTGTCTCAAAACAAACAAACAAACAAACAAACAAACAAACAAACAGATTCTCAGCTCTTAGAGAAAAAGAGAAGCCCTTTCATTCTCTGCAGCTGTGGCCTCTAGCTCGTGCTTAGGGCGGCCCAGCCCCATGAGAAACACTTCAGTGCTTACTTAACAAGTGTCGGCACACTTTTTAAGTAAGACACATCTATGTGACCATCCTGGGTGGTGGTTTCATCTCTGCCCAAAGGAGTGTCTTCCCAGAGCTAAGCAAGTTTTATAGAAGCTGAAAATCTCTGGGGTCTAGTCAAGTCAGTTACTTGCTGTCTGTGCTCATTTCCAGAAAAACAGGGAAGGGGCCCGCAGGGTTACAGAAGCAGACATCAGCCCTTAAGTTTTATCTCTGTTGTCTCAGATGACCCTTTCTTAGTCTGCTTGCTTCTTCCTATGCAACCAGTGCCCAAGTAAGGTTGGCAATCCCATTTAGTTAATGTTAAAGCTTGCTGTTTTCCCTCCTTCAACCAAAGCCCACAGCAGGTTCAGGTTACAGTGAGAATTTTAGCAAAAAAGCACAGTGAGGCATTTAAAAGTTTGTAGTTTTCCCACAAAACAAGTAAATGTATATGAAGAAGTTGAGACCAAGATCTGAGCTTTGAGAAAGAAAACAGATGTGGTCTGTGAATGCGGCTCAGTAGTGGACCACATCTTCCTTCTGTCCTCTTCTTCTGTAAGGCTTGTTTTCATTTTATTTGTATGAATGTTTTGTAACATTTGCAACATATGCAAACAGCAAACGTATGTATGTATGACTATATATATGTATGTATGTATGTTCCTGATACCCAAGAAGCCAGGAGGAGGAGGAGCCAGATCCCTCGCAACTGCATTTACAGACTGCCATGTGAGTTCTGGGAACTGAACCCAGGCCCTCTCAAAGAGCATCAGGTGCTCTTAACCAATGAGCATTCTCTAGCCTCAAGTAGAACACTTTCTTAGATGGTTTCCATGGCCCTGGGTTCCATCTTTAGCACTTTAAAAAAAAAACCAAAAAACAAAAACAAATGCTTGGATAAAAGAAAAATGCCTTAGATCATCTTAGAAATCATCTTGCTTTCTTATTCTGTTTTCTTCTTCCTATGCAACTAGTGCCCAAGTAAGGTTGTTAATCCCACCATTGAGTTTCCCTGTGCTCAGCTGTTATAGCACTTAGGCTGCTGTAGGGCGGAAGGCCCAGATGTTGGTTAAGCTGGTAGCTGACCTTGGTATTACTCACATCACTGGTTTTTCAGACAGGTAAAGACTTCCACTGAGATTTTAGAAGGCACCATAGGAGGTCAGGCAGGGTATGGCCAGCTCAGAGTGCTGGCACCTGCTGAGAGGGTAATGTTTGAAGCCCAAGCTGCTGTTGATACCTAGGGATTTTGGAGGTGTTAGAAATGTGAAACATTTGTTCAAGAAAGCTGTAGACGACCCACAAGATAGGGCCTGCATTGATTTGATCTCTGCTATTCTGTTTGTTCCTTTGGGAATGGGTATTTTACTCTTTACCATTGTATTGCTTAGCATTCTTTCTCCAGGAGAAGGGAGGCTTATAAACCTCAAAACTACTGATACAAGACCCAAGAAACTCAAATGTGGCAGGTTTCACAATGCTACTCCCCTTAATATATATGTATATATATATATACATATATATATATATATATATGTATATATATATACATATATACATATATACATACATACATACACACAGTGAACAGTGGCAGGCCAAGACCACACTATCCCAGCAGAACCGATTGTGAGTCCTGCAGGCAGCTCCAGTCCTCCCTGCTAAAGTGGACTTTGGGGTAACCCAAGTTCTCAGTAAACCCTCATTTTGGTTTGCTTTGGTCATCAGTGTCTTCTTTGGGAGAAGGAGGGAAAAATCACACAGTACATTGTATATTGAAAGTATGTGACTTGGTTTCAGAATTTTACAGGGGCTCATGAGTTTGCTTTGAGTCTCAGAAGAGATTTTGCTCTTGGACATTTGCATAATGATAGAACTGTTCTAACTATGTATAGTGGTAGATTCATTTAATCCAGGAGTCAGAGGATAGCCAATCTCTTATTTTGAGGCCAGCCTTATCTACATACTGAGTTCTAGGCCAGCCAGGGCTAGATAGTGAAAACCCTTGTCTCCAAAACAAACAACACACACACAAAAAAATAAGACCGTGGGGAAACTGTTAGAAATGAGTTGAATGAAATGAATTTTATATTCTGGGATGGATTTGATCATTTTGAGGGGCTAGGATGCTATGGAACACCCCACACAACTTAATATGTTCAACACGTGGTTCCTAGTTGCTGGTGCTATTTAGGAAAATGCTAGAAACTATAAAATGGGACTTCGCTAGATGAAGTGAGTCACTAGGTGTGTGTCCCTAACTTAATACCTGAAATTATAAGCCTGAGTAGATGTTGCTCTCCTTAAGTGACTTTCCCTTATATATTTACTTCAGTAAGAGCAGCTCAGTGTCTCTGATGAATTGTTAGGGGAGAAGAACCTCAGTCTCCTAGACAGTTGTTCTGGGGCAGGTCATAGGTGAGAGAGAGGGCATGGGCATCCCGTGGCACGGACAAAGGATTGTCTGTCCTGGAGAGCAGCAGACTGGAGGGAGACAATAGACAAACACCAGGGAAGTAGTGAGGATGCAGAAGAGAAGCCTGGACTGGAGAAAGAGCTGACAGGAGATACTACAAGGCAACAGCCGCAGATGGGGGTTGCACAAACAACAGACAGTTATTTACACAGACAGCTCCCAATAGGATTATGGGAGGGACCCTGCGAAGTAGAAATTATGGGGTTGGGCTCTAAGTCAGACCTTTCTCAGGCTCCAGGGTCCTCCTCTTTCTAGTATCCCTTACCTTCATCCTCATTGGTTCCATTAGCCATAGTGACTTGTAATGGTTACAGAGTCCTAGGGAGGAGAGGGAAATAGACCTAGGAGACAGTTTTCTTGACCTTCCTTTACCATGGCAAGGACTAAACTGCTACAATTCTATAGATTCCAGAATTAGACACTTGATCCAAGCAAGTCAGTTGCTGTTCTCAGTTAGCTGAGGGATCAGTGTGGGAGGGCCAGTTATCCGCTTCAAATCCCAGATTGTGATATAGTAGGCAGAGATTCGTTCACAGTTGGCTGCACTGTGGCTAAGGAACCCATTATCAAAAGCCAGAACCGTGCCTAGCAGGAGGAAACAGGTTTTCTTTCTTTTCCTTGAATGAGTAGCGAATTCAGAATAGTGCTGTGATCACTGTGTCTAGCTGATTGTCTCTGGAGCAGCTATAAACTGCTCAGCAGCAATGGGTGATTTAAAGGACATTCCGATCTATAGTAGATTCTGTCCCCAGAGAAGCAATAGAAGTAATAGATACTGAGCAGAGGGTGAGTCTAGACATTCGGCATCAGCGGCTGTATAAAGTGCAGGAGGCCATTGACTTGAACCCGTCTTTGCTATTCTGAGTGGTGGCATTAGAAGGTTTGGCTACACTGTATTCCTGCTTGCCCTGCGTGTGCTAGCTTACCTCAGCTCCTGTAGCAAGAGTGGTAAGGGGCAGGATTATGAAAAACAAAAACAGCAGCAAACCATTGGAAGATGCTATTGATAATTCTTGCCAAAAGTCTAGGAACACCTACTGGCCATTGAAATTCTAGAAAATTAGCAAATAGTAAATCAACTGTCAAGACCATAAGCAAGTAAACACTTTAAAATACTCTAGCACAAGGAAGGTATTACCTGATACAGACAGCTATGGTGGAGTGTCTGAGTGAAGCAGGCCAGGAGGAGGCCTAGTCAGGTAGAACTTGGAGCTGTAGCAACGGTGCATGCCGTGCTTATAAGCAGAAAGAAAAACTTGAGTAAACAGTGTTGGGACAAGTATTTGCAGAGAAAGAAATACCAAGCTTAGTATATGTCCATATAATGTTAAGACCTAGAGTGGGAAGCAGATTGTAAAATTTGCTTTTGTGTTAGATTTTTAGTGGTTTATTATAGGGACTTATAAACAGTTCTTCTACTGTTTTCTTTTTTTCCAGACTGTGTAGTCCTGGCTGTCCTGGGACCAGACCTGCCTCACCGCCTGCCTCTGCCTTCCAGGTGCTGGGATTAAAGGTGTGTGCCACCAACACCCAGCTCTTTTCTTTTCCTTTCTTTTCTTTTTCTTTTCCTCTTCTCTTCTCTTCTCTTTCTTCTCTTCTTTTTTTCTCTTTTTCTTTTT
>NW_022196893.1:24362158-24419873 GCF_008632895.1 Mastomys coucha
TTGAGGCAGGGTTTCTCTATGTAGCCCTGGCTGTCTTGGAACTCACTCTGTAGACCAGGCTGGCCTCAAACTTAGAGATCTGCCTGCCTCTGCCTCTCAAGTGCTGGGACTAAAGGCATGCGCCACCACTGCCCGGCACTTTTTTCATTTTTATTAACAGTTCCTGTTTTAATTTTTACTGTTCTTTCTGCCCTTTTGTGTGTATGTATGTATGGACTTTTACATAATGAGATAATGAAATAAAATCAGGTATGAGTTGAGTGTGAGCTGTAATCCCAGAGTTTAGGAGGTGCTAATAGGGATGGTGAATTCAAGACTCTGCCGGCCTTAGACCATATCCTTTCAAAAAATGATTTTTAGTTGTTAAGTGTGTGTGTGTGTGTGTGTGTGTGTGTGTGTGTACGTGCGTGCGCGTGCATTTGTTCATGCTTGTGCAGTGGTCTTAGAGGCTAGCAGATGATACCGGACCCTCCTGAAGTTGCAAATACAGATTGTGAACTGCTTCTGAGCCTCCTGACATGGGAGTCAGCCACTGCATCCTCTCTCCAGCTGGAACCCTGTTTTGAAAGAAAAATGAGATGGATAACCTAACGGGCACTGCAGAAACTAATGGCTCGGCAGCTCAGAGCACATGCTGCTTTTGCAGAAGCCGTGGTTTTAGTTACCACCATGGCCTTTAATCACAGTTCTAGGAGCTTGCCTCGGTCTTGGCTTCGATGGCTTCAGGCACCACATAGTGCACATACAGGGGTATAAACACTCATATAAAATTCAAAGTATTTTTAAAAAAGAAGCTAATTTATAAATCACACATGAATTTTTAATCCCTATAGCCATGTTAGCATATTGATGTACATTCTGTATTTTTTATCTATATTCACAAATACTTAGAATTTTAAATTTTGATTGTAGATTCATGTTATATATACACCATGCCCTATATTTTTGAAAAATAGTTGTTTGTGAAAGGCCCTTAAAGATTTTTATGATTCATTGAGTTTGTTTAGTAGTGTTCAAGGAATAGTCCACCGTGTGCCTGCAATGCCGCATTCTCTAGGCACTTGTTTTACAGTGTCAAAGCACTTGCAGCAGAGCCCTAGGATGTAGTATCTTTTTGAAACATTAGTTTGGTTTCCCTGGTAAGTTGTCAGATGAAGAATTTGTGGACTAAAGGGAACAAGTCTTTTGAATTTTACAGATGTTAATATACTTTTTTTAAAAAAGCATTGAAGCGTATTTTCTTTCTCTCTTTCTTCCTTCCTTCCTTTCTTTCTTTCTTTCTTTCTTTCTTTCTTTCTTTCTTTCTTTCTTTCCTTCCTTCCTTCCTTCCTTCCTTCCTTCTTTCCTCCCTCCCTTCCTTTCTTTCTTCAAAAGATTTATTTATTTCATCTATATGAGCATACTGTAGCTGTCTCCAGACATACCAGAAAAGGGCATCAGATCTCATTACAGATGGTTGTGAGCCACCATGTGGTTGCTGGAGTTGAACTCAGGACCTCAGGAGTCATGTGGCATGTCCTTGATCTGGGCTATACACTTTGCTGGGACAGTCTGAAGGCATGTGCTTTTTGAATTGCGTATCGGGTGATTGTTGATTGTACATGTTGATTGTTTTGCAGTTTTATTATATTGATTTTTGGTACTTGTTGAAGCTAAATTTGTAGACTTTAGTAACGTGAGTTAATTTTTCCCTTGGAAATCATTTAATGGCCTTTGAGGCTATGCTTTGAGTCCGTGCAACTGCTAGCCTTCCTCCTGCTTTCCCAAGCCTCCGAGACGTCAGTCTTTCTCAATGACTTGCTGAAGTTGTTGTTACAGACGTGTTTTCCTTCCTAAACATTCATGCTTTGAAGTTTATGTTACTTTAATTTTGTTTCTTTTGTTTGTTTGTTTTTTGCTTTGTTTTGAATTAGGGTCTCATGTAGTTCAGAATGATCTTCAGCTTACCCTATAATGGAGGGTGGCTTTTTTTTTTTTTTAAAGATTTATTTATTTATTATATCTAAGTACACTGTAGCTATTTTCAGACACTCCAGAAGAGGGCATCAGATCTCATTACAGATGGTTGTGAGCCACCATGTGGTTGCTGGGATTTGAACTCATGAGCTCTGAAAGAATAGTCCATGCTCTTAACCACTGAGCCATCTCTCCAGCCCCCTGGAGGGTGGCTTTTAATCTGATTTATTTTTATTTATTTATTTTACTGCCTGTATTTCTCTAATGTGGGGATTATGGGTATGTACAACTATACACCTAGTTCATGCTGTGCTCGGGATGGAATTTCAGAACAGTCTATGCTACCAGCTGAGATGCATTCCAAGCCTGGTGTCATAAAACCATGACCCCTCACATGATGCTGTTAAATCATGCTTTTAGGAGGTAGGCGTTTTTTATGCATGGTGGTGGTAGAGTTCTTGTAAATGGGACTGGGATCTATATCAAGAAGAATAGTGGAACTTATATCTCTCTTCTCCACATGAGGATATAACAAGGGAATAACCAACTACAAACCAAGGTGAAGGGCTTTGCTATCCATGAGACCTGCTGGTACCTTGATCTCAGGCTTTGTAGCTTCCAGAGCTCTGAGGGCTAGACATATGCTAGGTATGCATATATACAAAGGTGCCCGCTCTTTTACAATTCCATTTGTTTTATATTATGTTTACTTATATTGAGGACCATAAATTTGTGTCTGTCAGTGTAAAGAGGGCCCTGGCTTTGAGTTGTCAGAAGAGTCTCCTCTTTGTGTCTTGTGTTTAGACATATCTTACCAAGGTATTCAGAAGCCTTAGTGCTCACTCATTATTTGGATAGTTCTTATGGAAATATTTACAGTTACTAATCTTTCTCTTTGTTCATAGGTTAGGCTTGTGTACTACTTGATGTAAACTTGGTAGATTCTGCATTTCCAGAGTGCCTGGCGTCTACCCCGGGGCTGATGTACTGTGCCATGCATTTAGAATGGAGACCAGTGGGAACTGAGGCTGCCTTGCTAATACTAATACCCCTACTGACTGATGCTGAACCAAAGTCCTTGAGTTTGATCCAGAAATCTTGTATCTTCTACAAGCATCTAGGGAGTATTATTTATATCATTTATGAGCTGATTAAGACACAACTCCATCTCAGACCTAGCATGAGTATCAGTATCTGCTTTGTTTGTCGCATTCTTCATGCAGTTAATCTTGACACTGCAGATCTTACTTTCTAGAACCTTCTTTTTGTGATTTGTCATTATGGCTTCTACAGGGCCACCTTGCTTTCATGTTGTGCTTATAAACCTGCTACTAACCCCTGAGCTTTCCAATTTCCTACCTTTTCTAATTTTCTCTTTTGTGGCATTTGTACAGGCACCTTTAATGTAGAGCCAGCGTGCTTCATGCAGCAAAAGACAAGTGAGCGCAGCTCCAAACAAAGCCACTAAGGGAATCCACCCATCCTTAGCGCTTGCCTGCCTTCCTTCCTCTTTGATAGACATGGGCCATTCATTATCTCTATGTCAAGGCTGCCATCACCTGCCCCTTTGCTTTCTGTGCTTACAGTTCTGTTTCCCTTTGTTTAAAACACCCTTTAGATGAGATTCAGAATATTTTAGGTTATGCTTTTGCTTCTTATTAAAGGAACATCTTACGCTTTACCAAGTGTTACTGATTCAGACAACAAGTTGATTTTTGACAGTCACTTCCTGTACTTTATGGTTTTATAATAAACATTATGAGCTAGCAGATTTAAAGAATTATAAAATGAGGGAATAAGAGTTTAAGATGGTGGCATAAATGTAGTGGTTTTTCTGTGTTCATATGAATACTTTCCTTAAGTATTTATAGTATAGTGTTTCATATTTACTGGTATTTTTGAACCTTATCTACAATACACCTTTTTTTTTGTTTTGTTTTGTTTTCATCTTAGTTGATGTTTGGTAGAGAATAATTATAAACCTCAATAGGGTCAGAATCCTAGCAGTGGTAGGAATAGTATCAGACTCGCTGATGTCCAATACAAATGAGAATTAAAGCGTGCAGGTTGTCAGTGCACTTGAGTTTGCCTGAGTGAAGGTGAACAGGATAGAGGTAGATTCATAGGTGAATAACCTGTTTAAAATACTGTAAGAGGAGTTGGGAAGCATTTTAAGCTGGAGAAACCTTGGCTAAAGAGACCTTTGGGAGGCCTTTTCTTTAGGTTGTCTGTGACCTGTTCATATGTCAAAGGTTGGAGGGAAGAAGAGAGGCCGAAAAGCCAATGTAGGAAAAGGAAAACTGATGAAGTGAAGTCAGCAAAGAACCAGGAGGAACACTGCTTGGAGGGAAGTAAATAAGGGAGAGAGATGGAGACCAAGCGTGCACCTAGGAAACAAGGGTGGAGGCAGCTTATTCCTTACAGCTGCTCTTTCTCTTTGTCCTTACGAAGCTGAGATGACTTCTTGGACAGCAAAGTGTTTGGATTAGATTGGGGTCATGAGGGGGAAGGGTAAGATATGCACTGGTTACTGAGGTAGTTTGAGCTCCCAAAGACAAAGATGCTACTGACTGGGATTAGGAGCTGTTGGGCCTTGACCAGGTACTGTGGTAGACTAGCCTGTAGGCATGTGGGACCTCTAGGTACAGCAGTCCAGCTCTGCTAGGAAGGCAGATTTGTGGGATTCATTCAGTGTGTATGAAGGCCTGGGTTCAACATCCAGTGCTGTGAAAGATGGAAAGGAGCCTCTGACGCATCACCAGGTTCATTGTGTGTTATCTGCAACTATTACTCTTACACATTAGGAAGGTCTCAGCCCAAGTTTATTGGGCGTGCCAGAGGCGGGGTCAGGTCCATGGCTTGAGAGAGTCTTGCTAGTTCTTCCCATGCTTTGTCCTCCGTCCTGTGTGGTCCTCTCTGCCTTCACTGCCTTGGGCCTTTAGTGTTTCTCATGCAGCTAGATGCTGTCCTCAATCCATCAGTGCACTTTGTCATAGTAAAAAGCATCAATTCATTCAAAAATTTGTGTAACCTGAGACTTCATTATAAACATGTTGGTTATATTACGTATTTTTCTGTATAGTGTGTGTGTGTGTGTGTGTGTGTGTGTTTGTTTGTTTGTTTTGAGACAGGATCTCACTGTGTAGCCCTGGCTGCTCTCGTGGCACTATCTAGACCAGGCTGGCCTCAAGCTCATAGAGATCCACCTGCTTCTGCCTTCTGAGTGCTAGCATGGGATTATAGGCGTGAGCCAGCACACCCACCTTATTTATATATTTTCAAAGCCCTAGTTACTCTGTTGAAGTCTTTGAGTTCTTAGGAAGCTAATGCAGGGGATCTTGGTGTCTAACCCCTTTTCTTTCCTTTGCTGGGTGATCCTTAGCTGTGGATGGAAGACAGACTACTGAAAGCGGATGCTGTAGAGTTCTATAAACCCAGAGCCCCTGCCTGCACTGTGTTTTCCCACTAACACTGATGTCTTCAGAGTAGTCAGCCATGATTGAAAGTAAGCTGGATCTTTCCATTGCCTTGCTTAAACTCTGTAGCAGTAAACTGCTAGGAGACCCAGGCCCTCCCTCACCAGGTTCACTGGTCCTAAACACACAATGTATAGTACCTTTTTTATTTTTAAATACCTTTAAAAAGCAATTTTTAAACTTTCAATATGCTTGTGATGAGTGGGATATGCACATGAGTGCAGGTCAGGTACCTGTGGAGGCCAGAGGCTTTGCATCTTCTTGGAGCTGGAGTAATGGCAATGAGCTTCCTGATAGAGGACCACACTCAGCCCATAGCTTACCCTGCCTGCCTGCCTTTGCTATCCACAACACCCAAACACAGGGGCCGCATTTGCCTTTTCACTTTCCACACCTGGTTCATAACTGCATGGCAGCACTTTTCTCAGCTCATATGCTTCCTGAATGATTTGGGAGGCACATTCTGAATAGTTCTTATTCCTCATTGCTTGCCATTTCAAGCCACTGCTGTCCTTGAACTTGCCCATGTAGACAACCCCACCCTCAACTCTGACACGTTTCTAGGGCTTGACCCTTCTTCTTTGATGATTAGAATTTCTGGTTCCCTCTTTGCTGCTCACTCTATCTACCCAGCTCTGGCAGTTCTTATTTGCTTGCTTGAGCTGTTGCTTCCAGAAGGGCATGGTCAGACCCAAGAATCTTTGGGAGTTGTTATACTGTTAATCCTGAGCTATTGTGGACAATTGGAATACACATTAGTAAGGTCTCAGCCCTTCTCAAAGAAGTTTTGTGAGCAGAGGAGTCTCCAGGGACGCTTTCTTGAAGTTCAGGATTTAGAAGTTAGAAGGCCTGGAGGTTCTGCTGTGGCTAGGGAAGGAATGTCCTTAGTTTTGCATCTCTGTTGGCACTCATAGGTGATGCATAATTACAGGGGTCTGGGGCCAGTTCCCACTGGCTCTTCCCCAAGCTCTTCCCCGCACTTTTTCTTGGCCTCCTCTGTAGTCACTTGCTGGGATGGGGCCTTCTGATGGGGTTCCCTACGACTTTGTGTTGAAGTTCCAGAGTTTTCCTTTCCTTAGGGCTTCCTCCCCTCACAGTCTTTCTTTTCTGTTCATTTCCTCTTTGCTCCTGTTGAGCATTTGCTCCCTTTCCTGTCAGGCAGATTCCTGTGTGTTGGATTTTCAGTTCCCATTCTGCACTAAGATGGCTTTTTTGCTCACCGTCCACAGCAGATAGGCACTCCTATCAAAACAATATCAATTCCAGGTCTAGCACAAGTTTCTGTCTCAACCGGAAACCGCCTGACACTGAGTGCAGGTGTTTGATTTCTAATAATCTGTTTTCCCAGTGTTAGTAGACTGGCCCAGTCACGTGACATCTAGATCCTAAGTGGGGATGTCTTCTGGTTTAAAACTTCTAAGTTTCAAAGGAACTTAGGTCCCTAAGTCTCTTATACTTTCTGTTTGCTTTTTTTTAAAAATATTCATTTATTATTATAAATAAATATACTATAGCTGTCTTTAGACACACCAGAACAGGGCATCAGATCCCATTATAGATGGTTGTGAGCCACCATGCGGTTGTGGCAATTGAACTCAGGACCTCTGGAAGAGCAGTCAGTGCTCTTAACTGCTGAGCCTTCTCTCCAGCCCTAGGTTTTCAATTAGCAATAATTGTGCCTTGGATAAACCTCATTGGCTATGGTGCTGCCAGTGTGTCCGCCTTTGCTTTTTAGTTTTTCTTTTGATAACTTTTCCACACAATACCCTTTGACCTCGTCTGTGTGTTGTAAAGCTGATGTGGCTTCTTTGCACTGAACCTGGGCTTATTAAAACACCCGAGATTTGACTTATTCAACTAGAAGGAAGTATTCCATAACTGAAAAGCATCTAACCTTGAGTTTTTAAGGTTTAAAATGAAAACAGAGTATAAAATACCTCAGATTTTCAAGTCTCGACTATGTGTTGATAAAATAGACATAGTGGGTTAAGTTAAAAATTGATACAATTAATTCACTTGTCTGTTTATTTTTATAGACAGGGTCTCACTGTGTGACCCTGAGTAGCTTCATTTAGATATGGTTGTTATATAGGTGACTCACTCACTTCCTACCACAGGCTGACACAACTCTCAGTTGTGCTAAAATGTCTAGATCAGTGTTTGGGTTTATTATTGTTGATAAATATACACACATATGGTCAGGATGGTTTCAAACTTACTAAGTAGCTAAGGATAATGTTGAACTTTTTAAAAAAAGTGTAAATTTAGCTGAGCAGTGGTGGTGCACTCTTTTAATCCCAGTACTTAGGAGGCAGAGGCAGGTGAATTTCTGAGTTTGAGGCTAGCCTGGTCTACAGAGTGAGTTTTATGACAACCTGGACTTCACAGGAAAACTGTCTCAAGGGGAAAGAATTTTATTCATTTTTGTAAGTGTATAAACATGGGTGGGCTCCTGTTGCAGTGTGCATGCTGGGGTCAGAGGACGAATTGTAAGAGGTGGTTCTCTGCACCATGTTCCTGGGGATTGAACTCTGTCAGGCAGATAGATGCCTTTACCCATCCCAATTCTCCTGCCTCTACCTTCAGAGAGCTGCAGTTCCACATGTGTGCTGCAGGGCTCAGCTTTATGTGTGCTCTGGATGGAATCCAGGACTTCACGCAAACACCCTACCAACTCAGAGCTCCACATCAGCTTAAACAGAAAAAATTAAAACAAAAAGAAAAATCTTAGTGAGGTCTTAGAACTCTTAGTCCCAAATGGGAGGTCTCCATCAAATCCCTTCCCTCTGGTCTCAAGGAGCTATGTGGAAGAGGATACAGAAGGTTCTTAAGAGCCAATGGGGATGGAAGACACCAAGGAAAACAGGTCTCCTAGATACAGCAGGACTGACGCACATAAAAACTCACAGAGATGGTAGCAGCATGCACCAGGGCCTACACAGGTCTAAGCCAGATGGGGTCCTAGTTCTCAGAGGAAAATAGGTACATGTCCCCATCCCTAACCCTAAATATTTCTCTAGTTAATAACTTCTTCCAAAGGAAACATTAGTTTTCTCCAAGAGGTCTTAACCTGGGAAACAACACACATGTAAGGGCATGCCCACACCCAGCCAGGAGATGGCCAGCACAAAGTGAACTCATGGTATTTTTGGAGGTTCTTTGTCTTATGTTGCTTTGGGCATTTTCCTTTTCTTTTTTAATCTTACATATCTTTTGGTTATATGGTTCCCTAGTTTGTTTTTATGGGCTGTCTGTCTGTCTGTATGTGTGTGTCTCAGCATCTGTGTGCTTCTTGTGATTTCTCTGTGGCTCTTTTCCTGTTTGTTTTGTCTTATTCTGGTTTGTTTGTTTTCTTTTTATTTTATCTTATTATTCTTATTAATGTTTTAGATGCTTGTTTGTATTCTGTAATGAGAGGGGGGGGGTGTGTGGAGTGGGTGGGTGGGGACCTGAGAGGAATTGGGAGAGGGAAAACTATAACCAGAATATAGTACATGAAAATAATGAGGCCACGAGGATGAAGCCAATGAACAGTACTCCTTCCTGGTCAGCTTCAGTCCTTGCCTTGAGTTCCTGCCTTGATTTCTCTCAGTGATGGGGTGTGATCATGATATAGAAGCCCAATACGTTACCCTAACCTCACCACCTTAAAAAAAAAAATCAATCCTTACTAGTACATATAATCTAATAATATTAAGTTCTAGAACCAGCTCCCTGGGACATGTCCTACTAATCCCCTGTCACAGATCCTTAGTAAATGCTAAACTTCCCTAAAGCCACAGTGCCCATTGGGAGGCCACACCCCATGGTGGCTGAGCATAGGCACTTTGCCAAAGGGTACTTGGGGACTTGTTTGTTGTGACTTTTGCCCCAGATGGTAGGTAGCAGGGAGGCAGGCTTGAGGTGGCTGAGAAGCAATCTCACCACATTTTGAGCTATGCGCTTACTCCCTCTGGTGGTGTGATTAGGAAACAAACTTAGTGGCTCATCTTTTCAAAGAAGGAGGTAGGTGGTAATTTTAGCTCTGATTTTGATCCTATTGCTTCTCTTTCCACCAAACAATCAGTAAAGATCCTTTAATCTTAGCTGACTAAGCTCTACTTTTCTGCCTCTTCTCATTCTTCAGTAGCAAGCCTCTCTGCGTGGTAGTTTCTAGCCCTGTCTGCTGAGCCTTCTGCTGCTTTTGTCCCTTATTTTCATACTCACATGCTTAAATCCTGCTCTTTGTACCCAGTCAGAAAGAGAGCACCAAGAGTCTCTCCTAAGCTAAGATGGCTGTCTTTGCTTGTTTACCTAGATCGTGCATACACATTTCACAGTAACGTGCTCCCACACAGGTGTGGACCATCCCGTTTCTCAGACAGTCCTAATTTCACTGACATCATGCTAGAATTCTGAGAATCAGCATCCCGTGTCTTTTATGCTTGGGTAAACAAACAGTTGTCATTCCATCTAAGCTACCCTTGTTTCTTCCCTTTCTCATCCCTACAGTTCTTCCTGACTACATCCACATTTGTTGTGTGTATTAGTGTAGTGTTGGGTTTTCTTCCTGTCCTCAGAGTCCAGAGCTAGCAGAGACCCTGTATCACCCCTGTGGCATCCACTTCTCCCTTGAGACTGTAATATAGTTCTTAAGACCTGTTGAGTATGTATATAGCCACTGATTGATGAATGAATTTTAGGCGATTTTTACTTTTTCCTAGGGAAGCATAATTGTTTCTGTAGGACAGTGTATTTAGGAGATTGACTAGCTAGTGCTCAATTGAACTAAGACAACCAGCTGCTTGTATAATTCGGACTAATAATCCATTTAAAATTGTTTCCAGAAAAAGCTTTGGGTTTGGTCTCCAGCACAAGGAAAAGGAGGAAAAATAGAAGATAAAGATAAAAATAAAAACCAATGCCCTTTTCTTACATCAGAACATGTCTGTATAGGGTTCAGTGTCTTGGTAGGTGTGGTGGTGCACACCTGTAAAGCCAGCAGCTGGGAGGTTGAAATCTGAAATCTGCTATGAATTTGAGGCCAGACTTAGATACATTATAGCCTGGGCTAAGAGTAAGACCCCGCGATCAGATCATAACAACAAAATAAGCACACAAAGGCTAGAGAGATGGCTCAGAGGTTCAGGCTGCTACTCTAGAGGGCTTGAGTACAATTCTCAGCAACCACATGGTGGCTCAGGACCATCTACAATGAGATCTGGTGCCCTCCTTTGGTTTGCAGGCATACATGCAGGCAGAACACTGTATGCATAATAAATAAAAAAAAAAAATCTTAAAAAGCAGACAGAAAAGAAAAAATGGGTAACTTAAATTTAATATGGAAAGTATGCTTAATTTAAACTTCTTTGAGCCTTCTCTTTATAGAGGTTTGTTTTAATTTTCTTTCTTTTTCTATTATAGAGGATTATATCCTAATTCACTTACCAAGTTTGATTTACTTGGATGTTTCTCCTGTATAAGGTTTTTCTTCTCTTCCTCCCTACCTCTTGTGTTTCTCTTTTTTCAATGTTAGCATGAAACCCAGTATCAGGCATGCAAAGTGATCCTACAGACTGAGCTGTGTCCTCAGCCCTGACTAATTTTAAGATTTATTTATTTTTGTGGTTACTTACGGCTTTGAATTGATACTGCTTAATAAGGTTGTTAAATTTATAAAAATATCACAGTGATTTATAAAGGTTGTGGGATCAGTAACGGTCTGCCCTGAGGGCACCAGGCTGGAGAGGAAGGTGTAGTCTGAGGGCACCAGGCTGGAGAGGAAGGTGTAGTAGCTAGGCAGCAATGGCATCAATGATTGAGTTAGATGGATTTCTTTAGTTTGGCCTTGGTGTCTTGGTTATTTCAGGATTTTAAGGTATCCTTAGCTATTCTCTATCAGTGCCCCGCCTCCCCATTGACCATGAAAACAAACTGATCAGCTCCTAACTTTGAAGATAAATTTATGTATAGGTGGGGTATCTCCAGGGGTGCCTGAGGTGAGGAGTTTCCAGATTATGTTTTAAAACATCTACATAAACTTTATGGGGTAAACATCTGTGGTATGAACTCTTAAATGTGGCAGAGTAGGAAACCTTGTGAGCACCATGTGATTGGATGCGGGTTTCAGACTTAGGAGCTTTTCGATGAAGGATGCCCATTACATACCATATTTAGAAGAGAATGACTGGCATGAGCTGTTTTTCTTGGAAATTTTTGCACTCCCTAGGTGTTTCTGAGAGCAGAAGAGACGGTCACATTTTGGAATACAGTAGTAGCCTTGCACGTAATCTCCTGGCTGTGAAGAATGGTTCATTTTAAATCTTTTTTATTCCATTTCATGTTAACTAGGTAATCTGGTCTCTTGCGTTTGTGTACACTTCTGGATAGAGAATACAATTAACTAAACTTTCTTTTTCCTTCAAAGGGACATGAGAGATGGCTTTAGAAGAAAAAGCTTCTACTCTTCCCATTATTCAAGAGATCGGTCTCCCCATAAAAGGGACGCTCCTTTCTTCAGAGAGTCACCTGTAGGCCGGAAGGACTCCCCTCACAGCAGATCCGGATCCAGTGTGAGCAGTAGAAGCTACTCTCCCGAGCGCAGCAGGACACACTCCTCCCATCAGTCTCAGCACAGAAGTACGTCTGGCTTTCTTGTTTCCTCCTGGGAGTGTGTCTCCAGAGAGTGCCCTGACAGGCACGGTTTCCTTCTGTAATTCAAACACTCAGAAACTGGGCAGAAGAGTATAGCAAGTGATGCCCATAGCATTCCTCAGTTCTTTGTGTGAACTCAGAGTCTGTGTGACAATTCATGTGGCGTTCATTGGTGCGTAAAAGAGAGATCCTTGGCATCAAGTCTAAAAGTCAGTCTGTCTCCATCCTTTCTAGCAGTCCAAATAAGAACTTTAAGTGAAAAGTCTTTGTTCCTGTTTCCACTCAGGGTCTTCTTACAGTGTCTTATAGTTGTTGTTGGATTCTTGTGTTCAGCAAATATCTATATAAGTCTTCTGTTATTTACAAAGCATTAAAACTTCACAGAGCACATCTGTTTGCATACAGATGTGTGAATGGTGACTGAAGAGGTAGGAATAGCACTGAAGGCTCCAGGGATAAAAGTACTTTGTGTGCTAAGTTTGGTCTTTAGAATTTGTAGAAAAGCAAGACACATGGAGGCTCTACTCCTAGCACTCCTAGACAGATGGGAAGCTTGTAGATCAGCTAACCTACTGTATACAATGGCGAGCATTAAGAGAGACACATCTCACAAGGCAAAAAGTCAGGGCCAACACTAAAGGTTGTCCTCTGGATTCCATGTGTGTGCCATGATGTATCCATGTCTGTGCTCCTACATGTGAGTATGCACATACACATACACAAAGAACAAGTGTTTTGTTTTTTTTTTTGTTTTTGTTTTTTTTAAATTTATTTATTGGGTATGGCTGTATTGTCTGCTCCTATGTCTGTGCACAGACATACTACTTGTATGTTTGTGACTGCCCAGTGCCCTAGAAGGCCAGAAGGGGGCACTGGATTCCTTAGAATTAGAGTTATAAATGCTTGTGAGCCACAGTGTGTTGGTGGGAATTGAACTGGAGTCCTCTAGAAGAGCAGCAAGTGCTCCTAACCACTGAGCCTTCTGCCTAGCCTATGTTGTGATGTTTGGGTATCCTTGGCCCAGGGAGAGGAACGTAGGAGCTGCAGCCTTGTTGGAGGGCTTTGAGACATTGCTCCTATCCTTGTGGAAGCCAGTTTTCCTGTTTGCCTTTGGAGCTAGATGAAGAAATCTCAGTTCCTCTAGAGCCATGTCTGCCTCAGCGCTGCCATGCTTCCTGCCATGATGATGACAGGCTGAATCTCAGAACCTGTGAGCCAGCCCCCATTAAATGTTGTCCGTTACAAGAGTTGCCTTGGTCATGGTTTCTCTTTACGGCAGTGGAAACCGTATGTCCTTTGAAGAACTGAAACGGACAGCAATGGACATGTGATTGTGGGGTGCATTGAATCACTTGTCTTTTACCTCTGACCCCCAACTCAGGCACTCACTCACTTCCCATCCCCAAAAAGCTTTCAAGACAGTAGACAGCCTCTAACTCTACTCAAAGCTAGTGTGAATAGAGAGAGGTTAAAGAAGCCACACATCTTTCAACCTCTCCACCCTGTGCAGAAATGTGTAGCTTAAATGTAGTTGTCTTAACAGTTGGGTAAAAAAGAAAAATAACTGACAGCTGATAATGAAGTCTTAATAAAACATAAAACAGTAGTGAAGGGAGGTTCTTACTCGGTAACGCCTAGTGAAGTCGTTAAAAGATAATATAGCAGGGTGTTGAGCCCAACTTTCTGTTTGTCTTCTGAAACAGAAATTATTATTTTTTGTTTTGTTTTGTTTTGAGGCATGATTTAACTACTACCCGAGGCTGTCCTGGAACTCATTGTGTCTCTCAGGATGGTTTTGAGCTCCCAGTTGTACTCCTGCCTCAGCCTCCTGAGTGGAGGCTGGAGCTGGCTTAGAGCAGAGTTTTCAGGGGCATCATTTTCCTTCTGTCTGCACTTTAGTCAGGATCCCCAGGACACTAGAGCAGGAATTTGTAAAGCCTCATGCTTGTTTGCTTGCTCTTTGAAATGGAATTAGCTTTTTTAGTAAACATAAAATGTTCCTTCAAGGGCTCTTTCACTCATTACTTTGACTCTTTAAGGAAGGCTGTACATGGTTTTATATTCCTTTCTGTTCCAGAGCACTCATAAGACCAACTTGTAAAAAAACAACAAATAAAACCCCACCCAATGCAAGTAACAGGTTTGCTTTAATCTGAAAGCATGTGCTAAGAGCCCTCCATTACTAGGGGCTTTGGCTAATTTGATTAACAGTGTGTTAAAATGTACCTCATAATTGAAATCCTGATATGATTTAAAATATTTCTATAAATGTAAATACTAGGTGAAAATAGCAATTTTGTTATTCCTTGAGCCCTTATTCTTTTAATTCTTCAACTTCACCCCTACTCCAGCTAGGGGCGGAACAAGAATTTCAAATATAATAGCTTCATTACTGGGCTAAGTTTCTAGCCCTTGTGTGTGCGCGCGTGCGCGCATATGTTAGGGACAAGAGGACTTCCTTGGATGTCGTCTTCAGGAGTACTGCCCACTGGGGTCTCTTGTTAGCTGGAGTTTACTACTTTAAAGAGTAGAGCAGTGAGCAGAGACTGGGGCTCTGCCTGTCTCTGCCTCCTCAACATTAAGATTTCAAGCATGTGTCACATGCCTGATTATTCTGTTCATCTGTCAAAGTACATCTATTGATTTAATTTTTCTGTGGGAGTAGGGGTATCTACACATCTTGGCATATGTGTGGAGGTCAGAAAACTCCATTTATCAAGTAGATCGTGCCTTCACTCACTGAGCAGTCTCCCTGACTGCATGCCTAGGTTTTCCACTCGGGTCTGGCTGTCATATTCAGGTCCTTGTGCTTATGAGGTAAGCACTTCACTGCTGGAGCCATCTTTCCCCAGACGTCATTGCTTTCCTTAGTGCTAGTGTGTCTTTTATCTGCCTTTGTGTGTGTGTGCATGTCAGAGTACCACTTGGGGAAAATCAACGTGAACCCTGTGTAATTGAACGCAGACTGTCACGCACGATTGGCAAGGTTTGTAATTACAAGCCACTGAATGGTTTTTGCTCCTGTTTTGTTTGTTTATTTTGGGAGTGATCTCATGTAGCTCAAGTTGGCTTCAAACTTGCTGAACTGTCTGGGGACTCCTAGCCTACTAGAACTGCTTTCTGAGTACTTGGGCTGTAGGTGTGCGCCACTGTGCCCGGGTGCTCAGACCGACTTCACTACTTTGAAGTTTTATCTCCGACCCCTCATGGCACTGACCTGAACACAGCTGTGAGCACATTGGTTTTAGTACTTTTAGTTGCCCAAACTTAAGCTAGCCACGTAGGGCGATCTGGGTTACTTCATTTGTTTAACATTAAAAGTGACACCAGAACCATCAAGTTCAGTCTCCACACTCATTCTTCATGGTCCTTATATTTTTTAAATCAGTTTATATTAACTATACAAAATGTTTTATTTATTTATATAATGTACTTTGATCATATTGTCTTCTGCCCCACTGTCTCCCATCTGGTGATCCCCTTGGTCTTCCCAAATAGTATCCCTTTTCCCTTCGTACACTGCAATCACAGTTCACAGATAGGAGAGTCTGGTTATCTCATTCATTAAAATCTTGTAATTATTTCACAGAATTCCTAGTCATCTGTGTGGTCCCTTCCCTTGCACTGTTAAGAGAAACTCAGTGCAGTCTCAGTGCTGTGGAGGTGGTATCTGTCATGTCTGTGCTTGTTAAGTTCTGCACTCTGTACAGTGGTCTGCACTGCATAACCCGGAACTTCCTCATCTATAACGATGCCTTCTGGTTTGGGTTTTCTGTAATATCCTTTAAAGTGGATGTCTCTGGCTACATTTATTCTTCTCCTAGCAGGAAATCCTATCTCAAGAAGAAAGTATTGTTTGGAGAATTATTATATTAGATGTATCCTTAGCTATTACTTGCAAGGAGTCACTAACGACAAACTCTTGCAGGACTTAATATTTCTTTGAAGCATTTAAGTTGTGTCTATAACTTTGTTTCACTTCAGTGCCAAACACTTTATAGCTAGTATATGGATCTAGTGGAAATGCTTGTTGGCTTCCAATGGCATCAATTTCAGTTTCAAGTTGAATATGTCTTTAGAATGGTAATGAATTTAATAATACACCTTACCTACCAAAGTTCCTAGTTAGAAACAGTACCGTATGCTTTGGACTGCTGGTTGTCATGATCAGCATGGCATCCAGTGTTTCATGTAGCATGTCATATGACTTAGCTTCATTTCTGTGATAAAATATCCTGATAACACGCAGCTTAGGGGAGAGGGGCTTATTTCAGCTCACAGCTGGAGGTTTTAGTTCATCTTTCAGGGAAGTCAAGGTGCCAGGGTCTGGAAGTGGCCAGTCAGGTTATCCCCACATCAAGAGGTAGCCATCAGGTGTGAGCCTTGTGCACAGCTTTCTTCCTCTACTGTTGCACAGTGCAGGGTCCTGCCTAGGAGTTGTACAAACCTTAGTGATCAGTACTTTTCATATTAATAAACATATCTAATTAGGTTTGGCTCCCCTCACAGACAAGACAAGACATACATGATCTAGAGGATCCCTCATTGAGCCTGTCTGTTATCAGGTGAATTGTAGATTATGTCAAGTAGATGATTAAAATTAACCCTCTCAGCCCTGGAAAAGAATGGTTTCTTTTGAATGCATATGGCTACTCTACCATCATGACATTAGAATACGTTAAGTTGAACAGTTGTAAATCAGTGCATATTTGAAATTACTTTTTTCTTCCTCATTTGTGCTTTTTATTGGCAATAAATGTTTTTTAGTAGTTTTATTTACTACTGGAGAATTGTATGCATGTATGCAGTGTTTTGATAAATCCATACCAAACTCTTTATCCTCTGTCCTCTACATCCTTCTCTTCCTTACTTCTTCCCCCAACTTCATGGTCCCTTTTTTTTTTTTTTTTTTTTTTTTAACCTGAGTTTGTAGATTCTCGCCACTATGTGCATGGGTGTAGGGTCAGCCACTGCATTGTGAGCAGCTCTCGTGGATTTCTTTCCCAGTAGCCATCAACTGCTAATAGCTCCTCAGTCGGGGACGGGACCTTTTGAGACCGTCCCCATCCATGCTGGGGTTTTGGCTGGCCTGGTCTTGTGCAGGTCTTGTGCATGCAGTCACAGCACTGTTGTGTTTGTGTGTTAGGGCTGTGTTATGTCTGGAAAACTGTGTTTCACAGCAGTCTCCAGAGCCTCTGGCTCTCAAAAGTCCCCTCTTCCACAGTGGCGATCCTTGGGCTTGGGAGGAAAGGATCTGGTGCAGTTGTCAACACTCAACAGTCTCCTACTCTGCACTTCGACCAGCTGTGTGTGAGTGTCCGTATTAATTAATAGCTACTACAGACAGAAACTTCTGAGGAAGGGTGAGAGCTGTCTTAATCTGTAGGTATTGAAAGGGAAATTGTGAAACTTGACATGATCACGCGCTATAGACCTGCCCAGACTGTAGCCTAACCTGACTTTGAACGTATAATCCTTATGCTTTAGCCTCATGAGTGTTAGTGATCACAGGCATATGTCACCATGCCAGGTACATCACTCGTTGAATCATAAGTATATAGATATGACTTTGAACTCTTCCATTAATTTCAGAATTTCCCTTCCCTGATTTATTTCTTGCATCCCAATATAAAGATCGGTTTGTTTATTAAAAGGCAGGATTGTCTGGAGCTTGTATTTTTACCTGTTCTAAAAGAGAGGATGACTCTTGACTGAATTTGATGCAGTGGCTAAGTAGCTGATAACAGTGAGTATATGAGACAGATTGAAGATGCTTGTGTTCCACAAACAGGAGAAAAAGATGGGGCCAGAAAGAGAGAGCCAAAGGCAATAGGCCCAAATTGTACCCAGAGGCCCACATGCGGAAGGCGTGGTCCTCAGCCTAGAGCTGGGGAAGTGGTGGGGCCTGTTTGGAAGAAGTTAGCTGTTGGGCTGTGAGCCACAAAAGGTACTACAAGTACAGCGGCCTCTGCCTGATGTCCCTACTGAGGTAAGTCTAGGCCTCGCCTATCCCCTGTGTCTGCCATGAGTGTCATAGGACCAGAGATTGCAGTAGCTGGGCCCAGTTATTGCAGAGTGAGAACTCATGAATTTTGAGCCAAAACTAAGCCTTTCTTCCTTATATTTTGTTTATCTTGGGTATTTTTTCTCACAGTGGTAAAAGTTGAACAGCACAGATAAAAATCAAATGTCAAAATACTAAGATTTTGTTTATGAGTCATTAAAATGTATCATAGGAGGAAGAGTGAGCCCTTTGGTTTTTAAGAAACAGTTTATTATTTACGTGTATGGGTATTTTGTCTGCATGTAGGTCTATCCACTACATGCCTGTGGTGCTCTCAGGCCTGAAGACATCCCTGGGACTAGAGTTACAGATGGCTGTGCGCACGGAGCCAGTACTCACCCACTGAGTCAACTCTCTAGTCTGAGACCTTTAGTCTTAATTCGAGAGGGTTATTGAAAACTGTGGGGTGAAGAATGTATGCTCAGTGGCATTCTTACCCTTATGAAGTATATTATAAAACGTAACCCAAACTTAGTAACTTGATGTGATCTACAATCGCTTACTAGACCAAACCAGGTTAACTGAGAGGGGACGACCTGCCCACTATGGATGGCGCATTACCTGTGTTCAGGTTCCTGACTGACAGAGAGCAAACTGAGCACCGTCTTTCACTGCTCTTTGCTCCCTGACGATAAATGTGATGTGAGTGGCTACCTTGAGCTCCTGCCCTAACGTGATGGATTGCACCATGTGGTACTGTGAGTCAAAAGAAATACTTTGTCATTCCTCCCCAACCCTCACAAAAAAAGAAAAGTAAAATGAGGAAAAAGTGGTATAAAGGCTGGGGAGATGGTTTAGTTTATAAAGTGCTTGCCTTGCAGTTATGAGGGCTATATATTGTGATTCTCAGAAATCACATTTTAGAAGGCCTGAGTATGGAGGTCCAGCAATCAAAAGCCCCTTTGTACTACCCTAATTAACGTATCCAATCAAAATTAAACACCTCATTGTAGCATGGGGTTCCTCTTACAGACGTCATTTGCCTGTGGCCATGTCTTTCTCCTCTCTCTCCAGAGCTAGCCTTTTATCCCTCCAGGGCAAATACATCTATATTTCCCCCACCCCCAACAAATAAATCTCCTTTGTGTTGAGAACGTGGTCTTGCTGTGTCCTGTGCCAACTCTACTCCTTTTCACATCTGTTCAGATCTTGTATACAAATGCTGGCAGCATGAAGTCACTTGTGATGGAAGTATTCACTCAACCAATATCAGCAAATATGACAAATCACTTTTTAAAAAACGACAGGGTTGTACCATGTAATTCTGGCTGGTCTTAAAGTCACAAAGATCTGCAAGGTCTGCCTCCAGAGGGTTAGGGTTAAAGGTGTGTGCCGCCATGGGTAGCCAGATCTAAAGGTCTGCCTCCAGAGGGTTAGGATTAAAGGTGTGTGCCACCATGGGTAGCCAGATCTAAATAAAAAAAATTAAATTCTGAACAATTAGTTTACTGATGCACTACTGGGGGTTTATTTGACAATTCTAAGTTCAAAGTTTAGAGACACACCAGTAACTGACATAGTTAGCTACAATTCTCATCCATGTTGCCTTAAATTCACTTAGATTACTAAAATCTAAGAGGAATAAAACCAGTCTGAACTGCAGAAATCCTGATGGTATTTCTTTTAGAGCTCTAACAGGCCGGATGTGGACAGCATCAGACCACTTTCTGTCTTCTACAGAATTGAGCCAAGAGCTTAGATTGTTATTAGATCTTTTAACATTAACGTAATTTGTCTGCTGACATTGTTTTTGTAAAGGCAGGATAACTTCCTTTTCCCACCACAGATTTAAAATATCTCCGTTGTTAGATTTGCTTGTGTCTTCTGAAGTGAATGAGTCAGGACTAAGCTTATGTCCTCCTGTTCTCACAGAGCCCAGTTTGAGTTATACTGGGGTGGAACTTCATTATGTCCACTAGTAACATGCATCTAAAAGTATATATAAATATAGCAGCAGATCATGACGCGGGCTGGTAGCTGGAGCAGCAGAGAAATTAACACCAGGATTGCTTGAATACATGGACTTTTTACATCATTAGTAAGAAACAGAAAGTAGTCTCAGAAATTAGACATTGAGAGAGTTCCAGTGATGGCAACAAACAAACAAAAAAGCCCAAATGTGAAGTCCTGAATTTAAAGAGGTATTGAGCCAGTTTGTGTTAGCTATTTTTTGAGAAATAGAATAGTTATGACTTGTCCTGTTTCTCTGTACCGGAGAAGCATTTTGAGTACATATGTGACAGAGACTAGAGTCCAGTAGGGAAGGGGCTGCCTGGCCAATGGAGAGGAAGGAGGAGGGGGGACAGGATTGTCAAGTGGAGAGATCTGGGAGGATGTGACCATAGCTGGGAGGTTAGGCAGGGGCTAGAGAGGCATTTGTGAGGTGCATGTGCCATCCCTCTGCAGGTGAGGGTCCTGTTACTGGCCATGAAAACTTAGATATAATGTATCTCAATCTTTTCCTAAATTATGAATTATGCAAAATAGGTCTAATTACAGGCTGCACTTAGCTTAATGTGGTATTAGAAGGCCAGTGTTGTAGCCCACAGGCTTTTTGGCCTCCCAGGAGATTACCCCTAAGGCCATTTTAAAAAAAAAAAAAAGAAAGAAGCATTTTTCAGTGTGAGAGCCACCATTTGCAAATACATCCCAGTAGAACACACTAGACCCTTTGAGGGATCTACAGAAGGGGGACCTTACTATGTGTCAGGGTTGACAGCCAGTCTCACTGTACCAAACCGAAGGTGCGCTTCCTTCTGCCAAAGGTTGAGAGTGAGGAAAGTCAGATTAAGAAAAATGTCGCTTCCTATCCTTGGAGACCTTAGCAGGCTAATCTGCTTGTTTTTGTTGCCTTCAAAGTATAGTCTTGACAGAATTTGTCAGTTGCAAACCAGAAGTAAGGCTTTTCACAGGGGACTGGAAGGACCTTGTTAGTTTACACCGTGATTAGTGAGGATTGTGGGTAGGTACAGTCCAGAAGCCTTGGGATCTTCTTAACTGGAGAGATGCTTCAGCTAGAGTTACTCAGTTGCTTTGGGCCACTTCCTCCTGCCACCACAGACATCCAATCAAGAGATGTTACGAGAGGCACGGGATGCTGTAAGGATTCTGCAGGGTGCACAGTGCCCAAGCGAAAGGGCATTTTATCAGGCCAGAGCTGTGAATCAGTGGCTGTGTTAGAATCAGTGGCTGTGTTAGAGGGAAAATAAGGCAAAAACATGTCTAGAAACAATAGGGTCTCTCTGTAGAGGTCAGGAAAAGCTGCTTGGCCTGGCCTTCTCCCACAGCTCAGGGTCTTACATGAGTAGAGAAGTTGGCAAGTGCAAGATCCTCTATAATACCTTTTCTTTTTGAGAAGGGCCATTTGGGGCAAGGCTCAGGAGTTATTAGGACTCTTCATAGACAGCAGTTTACTGGGTCAGGCACTAAGCATCGAGGGTCTTATTGTTAGAGAGTAAGGAATCTGCCTTTTATTTTGGGCCCTTTATTTTTGGTCTTTTTGTCCCTACAAGAAACTAACAAAATGTTTTGAGATTCTAAATATAGTATAATAAAGGGTTCAGCCAGGATGGTAGCTATGTAGAGAAAAATCAGTAAGTTTTAGATTCCATACTACTAGAGTATTGGTAAACTTGTTATTGAGACCAAGCCGGACAACTTTCCTGTTACCGTGTTATATTTCTAGTGGTGACTTAGCTTCCAGTGGACTGATTGAGCCTCCTTCCCACCTGATGTGGTCCTGTGCCACATGTCTAAACGGCAGCCGTATGGTTATTGTATGAACAAATGTCGGTGCTTAGCCACTCAATGGTTCTATGTCCTGATGCTAGCGTTAGCTGGCTTCCTCCCCATACCTCTTCCACTTGGCTGAAATTCATAGAAGAATTAAACTTTTTATTCCTATATTCTCTGATAGTTTCTAATTGAGAAATAAATTGACAGGAGACAGGTTAGCAGAGGAAAAGACCTACAATGTATTGTAGGTGTACACTTCGGAATATCATGTCAAGGGCCAGATAGTTGAACTTTATAGATTTTTTTTTTTTTTTTTTGAATGCAGGTTACTGGTTTCTAGTAGGGAGATGTTAAGCTGTGGGTGTTTGAACACTTGGGCACATGGAACAGAAAGCTTTTCTTAATACACATACAGTCTCAAGTAGGCTCTGAATAGGTGACAGCCCGTGAGTGTCTGGCTGGACTGTTAACCGCCAGTCTCTTTCTTGTGAGAAAATAGTTACTAGACACTTTTTAAAGGTACATTAAGGGGCTCATACAAAGTCTCTTTGATTCTGGTCTTTATTAATCTAGATACATTTAATCTGGTATACATTTCTTTGTTAAAAAGATGGTTTTTAGGAACCATTAGGTGTCTGTTTGTTTCTGAGGAGTCTGTGCAGTATGCAGAAGGTTCAGTTCTTTCCAGTTCTGCCTTGTTCTTGCTCAGGCAGCTCATCCTGAAGCGGGCTAGGAGGAGTTAGTATCACTCATCCTGAAGCGGGCTAGGAGGAGTTAGTATCACTCATCTTGACGTGGGCTAGGAGGAGTTAGTATCACTCATCCTAACGTGGGCTAGGAGGAGTTAGTATCACTCATCCTGAAGCGGGCTAGGAGGAATTAGTTTCACTCATCCTGAAGTGGGCTAGGAGGAGTTAGTTTCACTTATCCTAATGTGGGCTAGGAGGAGTTAGTATCACCAGCAAGTGCTCAGAGGGCCCTTTTCTCCTTGCTTGATCTTCTGGGATCTTCCCTTGCTCCCCTGGGCACAGAGCTGCTGGTGTTAATCCCTCCCTGCCACCTTTCCCTAGAGTCCTCGCGTGTCGGTGCTTCCTACAAACGACAGAATGAAGCAATTCGAGGAAGAGGTGAGTTTGGAAGTAGGTTCTGATCTAGAATTTTGAAGGGTGGGAGGTTTGACTTGAGAAGTTATTGAAATGGGGGAAGTATCTTATTGCTCTCAAGTCCACTGTCCGCAAGTTTGGATAGCAATACAGCTCTCCAAATACAGTAGTTGGTTGTCTGGGCCAGCCATTCCTGGTCAGGAGTAGCTGCCAGGGGTGGATAGAGCTGTAGAGCGAGGCCTTGGCCATGGGAGCTAGAGATTTCTACTTACTCTGTGGTTTTGGCTGTCTTCTGTGTTTATGTCTCTGTCTCTTGCTTTTTGCTTGTCCACTCATTTATGTAACAGGTATAAATGAGTGTGTGTGAGATTTGCCCTGAGCAGTCCTTTGCTTCTGCATACCAAGATTGGTTGATGTCTGCTTCTGTTACCCACTCTGCATCTGAAATTAGTAAATGTTCATGAGCTACACTTGATCATACCTGGCCCAGTTGCAGTAGTAATGTCCTGTTTAGAAGGCAATCTGAGACTCACAGTTGTTTGCCATCTTTTCTGCGTGTGTTGTTGCTGGGTTTTTGTTTGTTTGTTTTTCCTGTGTTCTAGCTGATGCATGCTAAAATTGAATATGTAACTGGCATCATGATTTTGCCCTGGCCTTCCTGGGACTCCTCATTCTTGTGACCTTGAAAACAGATGAGCCTCACAGAAGATACTGTGTACTATATTAGATTACAGTGAGGTTGATTACAGAACTGAAAGGAGCACACTTGCAGGGTGAGAATGGCTGCAGGGACCATTGCCCACTTACGTGTAAACAGTCTTTCTGGTACTCCTGAGGTCTCTGGGACAGATAGCTTTGCTCAGAAGTCTTAAGGATGTAGTTCTACACTGATTTTCAGACCTTCTGATTGGTCAGAGTGCCAGTCTCCATTGGGGTCAGTTATAAAACTCATCTACCAACCTTTGACCCATAATTAGTGTTTTCCAGCGTTAGTTCTTAGTTTGCTGTACTTAGGGGAGAGGTCATTTCTCAATGGCGTCCCTTCAAGCCTACTCATACAACGAGCTACCTAACGTGACTACACTTTTACTTAGCCTGCTTTGTGCTGCTTGGTCCATCACCTCAGCTTCTTCAAAGGACTGTTGCAGATGAGGGTAGAAGAAGACTTCGTAACCTAAGTGTAGGAAGGAAGTTACTTTTCTACCTGACTTCCAGTGCCGATTCAGGTCCTAAAGCTACCAAAAAGGTATGGTACTTGTTCCTCTGGGACAGGGTTCTCAACCTGAACCCTTTGATATATTTCCCCATGCTGTGATGATCCCAACCATGAAATTAGTTTTTTGTTACTTCATGACTGTAATTTGGCTACTGTTATGAATTATAACTGTGCCCCCAAAGGGGTCGTGACCTACAGGTTGAGAACTGCTCGCTGTTCAGGGTACTTTTTGGCAATAGGATAGACTTTACAATGTAGTATATAATTTGTTACATGAGTTGGGAATACAGTAAGAAATGACTGAATTATGCTCTTGACTATTGGAAGATGTCATGGTTGTATCAGTCTTTTTATTTTTGTAATTTATTTTTAGATCTCACTATTCAGCCTTGGCTGACCTGAAACTGATGGTACCAGGATTGTGGTACCACAAGAATCTAGATTCAAAAACCTGTTGGAACTTCAGAGTTGGAATACTAGAGCAGGAGGTTCTCACTCAGACTCAGCCTTAGTAAATCGGGATAATTCTGATCAGATTGATGGTGGGGCTGGCCCCACAGAAGACTCTCACCTTATTTCCAGCCTGCAGTAGTGCTACTCTAACCAAACACAATCAGAATGTCTTTACACACTCCCCAGGGCCAGGGTCCTGTGGCTGAGTGCCGCTGTGTAGAGGGGATTCCTGTCTTCAGGACCTTGGGAAGAGCTGCTGTTATAAACCACCCGGGTCTCTAGAGCCTGCTTAGCTGTAACACAGGAGTGTAAGGAGATCATCTCAAGCTGGCTTTGCTGCGCCCACAGGCGGCTCGGCTGTCTGCTTCTGCTCTTGCTTGTTCTCCTGGCCTTCCTCCCTTCCCCCAGCTTTAGCAGCATTTGTGTGGCCACTTTCTAAAACAACTTTGTGTTAATAATATTTTAGGTTTTCAGAATTTAAGATTGCAGGATTGAATGTAAGTTAAAAGTTAAACAAATTAGCTTAACTAAATTAGCTAACTAAAAACTAAAATAAGTTTTTGGTTGTTGAACCTACTAAAGTAATATTGTTAATATATTTTCTGGCTTATGTTTCTATTAAAAATGGTTCCATGAAATGACATGTGAGTACCTGAAATAACTAACGATGGTGACTTTATCTCATAAACAAAAACATTTGTTTACATTATTCATGCCAGGCTCTGGATCAGTGTTCTGAGTTAATGGGGTTCTAAATTCTTTTAAATGTTGTGAATATTTTAGGAGTCCCTGCTAAATTTCCTGTGTATAGCGTTCTTTGGGCTGCTCCTTAACTGAATGCCCTGTGATATCTATATACTAACTGTAATAACATTCCATGTATTTATATTATGATATGTTAAGATTATCAGTAACAGGAAACCTCATGGTTTGCACACTGCCCAGCACTGAGGTGGGAAGAACAGAATGGTCCCAGCTGAGGGCAGCTGGTGTAGAGGCTTCCTGCCTTCAGGGTCTTGGGAAGAGGTGGTAATATCGCCCCTAGGTTGTCAGAAGCCCGAAGCCCTAGAGATTGCCTAGCTGTGGCAAGGAAGTGTGAGGAGACACACGAGTTAAAGTGTCTTCTGCCTTTCTCAGCATCGCTGTGGTCATCAGCAGACATCACTGCGGTCATCAGTGGACATCACTGTGGTCATCAGCGGACATTGCTGTGGTCTATGGTGTTACTTCATTCTACAGTACTTTAATGTTTTGGGATGTTAGGAAGAGAGGTAGATTTTGATGTTAATACAATAATGTAATAAGAAATTTCAGTACTGAAGTACATATCCAGCTTTTCCTGTTAATTGAGCTACAGAATTAGGAGCACATGAACTAGAGACCCTACCTTACTTGTTTTCTGTATTCTCTCTTGGCCTTGTTACATAGGTAAAGAGAGAGCCATCCAGTCTTTGAAAACTTCACGAGATACTTCACCCTCAAGTTCGTCAGCAGTCTCTTCATCCAAGGTTTGTTATTTTTCAAAAGTTAGCTAGAAGCATGTAAAGATGAATTGCCCAGCACAAATGTTACTGTGGATACCTGTGGTACTAAAGGGACCATCTGAAACCTCAAATTTTATAAGTTATTACAACTTGAAAAATAAATGATCATTTTACTCATTGATATTTTCCTGTAAGTTTTCTATGTAGCCTTTGCTCATCTCCAGTAACCAAATGGGACTAGATATTTAGATGGAGTGTGTACTCAAAGGATTTCCTTTGATTTGGGGAACTGAGAATAGAGGCAGAAGTGAATTTAAAACTGCTCAAATTTTATATTCAGCAGTTCCTCTCTTACTAACTCAAAGAAAAGTTCTAGAATTAGGTTTAATTTTCAGTTCTATTGGAAAGTCAAGATTCCCAAGCCAGATCATTTCCTCAAAGTGCTAGCTGCTCCTTTTGTGTTGGGAAGGTGGAACCCATGGCCTTTATCTAGTTACCTCTACCGGCCCCACATCCTTCTCTTGCTCAGAACTTGCTTAGATACTCTCTACTTTTTATTTTTTTTCTTTTATTGTTTCTGATTTATTAGCAAAAATAGTTATCACCTGGCAATCTGGTGCTAGTCTACAGGGGGCAGCAGTTTCTCACCCTGAGAGGAAAAAAGTAATCTTTTTGTGACAAATCTTATCTTTGGGCCCCTCAGAAATCTCAGGCTTCTAGAACGGCAGGCTGTTTTCTGTTTTGTATTGTGGCAGTGGGAGGGCTGGAGATCCTTGCCCTGGTCAGTATTTGATGATGTTTTCACCACTGAAGACATCCCCAGCCCTACAAAGCCAGCTCTTTGAAAAATCTGTATTTATGTATGTTTTTGAAATTGGAACTATGTAGTAGCTCAGGCCGGTCCTGAGAACCTTGCATCCTCATCCTCCTGAGCTCTTAGATTACCTTCTCAGCCAGTGGCTTTCAGAGTATCTTTTCAGAGTGTTAGTCTTTCAAGTACATACACCCATTGACTGAGGAGCAGATAGAAAAGGTACTGTGGTAGATTTTGCCTTCTACAAGAACTTAGCAACGATTAGCTTGGTTTTGCTCTATAACTCTTTTGAAAACATAAGCCCTCTTTAAATTAATTGTACATTGTTTTCTTCAATGTGCGTTTGTTTTCTTTAAAATTTTTTAAAAATATTTTTATTAATACATTTCCTTTTGATACTATTTTAACCTTCTGAGTAGAGTAGGTGCCTTATACCTAAATATTATATGCCTATAGTCCCAGTACTTGAAGGCTGAGACAGGAGGATGAGCAGACAGTGGAGATCTATGGGAAATAAATCTAACAGTTTGTATTATGTGCATGGGAGCCATAGCCAAGCATCACATACACCAGGCATCGGCCCCCAGCTGATATTGCATCTTGCAGAGGGCAGAGGCCATTGTATCTTGTAGAGCGCAGAGGCCTAGAAGTTTAGGACTGGCTCTGGTTGGCTGTCTTATTTTGGTTTTGCCTTTTAAAAAAGTAATTATCATTTTAAAATTATGTATTTGTGTGCTAGTGCCAGATATCATCAATTTTTGAGCCCCTGGAACTATAGTTACAGATGGTTGTGAGCCAACAATGTGGGTGCTAGGGATCAAATTATGCAGACCAATTTTCCTAGGTGGAATCTCTGAAGACCACTATGGCTGCCTCTCTAGGCCAAACACTTGTCTTGTAGTAAGCTTTCCTAGGTAGACACGGGTATCCTAGAAAAGAAGGCCTCTTTTCCAGCTTTTTCCTACTTTGTTTATGTAATCTCTTATTATACAGTGACAGCTTTTTTGCGTCATTCCTAGGTTCACAGAAATCTGCAGTTTCTCTCAATAATTGAGTCAAAATAGTCAAGGATATTTAGAGCAAAATACTTAACAATACTGTGTGTGTGTGTGTATGTGTGTGTGTACACGTACAAACATATATATATCATGACCATGCTAAATACTACCCACGGTCAGCCTGTACTTTGCTGATCTTAATCAGGTGTGGATGGAGCTCATGTATCCCCTTCTAATGTGAAGTAGTGAGGCCTGCCCAGGTCCCTTCTCTGAAGGAGTTGTGTCAGAATGTTCTTTGGTTTGTATATAGAAGTCTTCCACTTGTAGCAATGCACCAGTACTGCTGAGGTGTTTCTGTTTCAGTTGTTTTCATGGAGACTGTACATTATGCAGGGCTTTTGGAGTACTGAATAGAACCAGTACAGTGCACATGGTAAGGAAGGTGAGTAAGCACTGACTACACTGGCTTTCATGGTAGGGCTAGGTAGTCTGCAGCCAGAAGCACACAGCACAGGCTGAGGCTGTGAGCTGCTCAGTCCACAATGCTGGATCCCTCAATGGTCTCAGCGCAGGCCAAGGAAGCCAGGCTCAGATATCTTGGGAGGATGGCAGCCTTTTCTTTGGACCTTTTAAAGAAATTCCTTTTCATGTCTGGCTATCTGTTGGAAAGCCCCATGAGCACAAGCCTTCCCCCACCCAGTCAGTCCTTCCTGGAAGCTGCCTCACAAACCCATTAGAGGCATTATTTCTTAGGCGTTGCCAAATTCCTTCAAGCTGAAAAATCAAGATTTATCATAGACTATAAGGATTGATCGTCTGGTGGAGGGGGTATTTTTAGTCAGGGCACACTCAAAGAGAAGAGACAGGATCAGGTTAGAAGCGAAGGCTCATAGTTCGTAAACTTTGTTCTAGGAAGTAAGATGAAGTCAGCAAGCAGGCCACCATGAAGAGTGGTACATAGGAGCAGCTAGCACTTTGAGGAAATTATCCCGCTTGTGAATCTTGACTTTCCTAAGGAAATGATTTCTAATCTGAGCTCTACTGCTTCCCTACCTAGTCTACAGCGCAGGCCCTCACTGGAACTGAGTGGGTCAGAAAGATGCTTTCTTTGTGTTTATATTTCCTCCAAGAACTCACTCATCTTTTTCAAAAGTGTCTTAGTGTAATAATTTTGTCAATGAATATAAAAAGGAGAAAGTACCATACATTAATTTTTTTAAGTCCTTTATTGTTATTCTCACAACTGCTTTGTAAAGGAAATAAGTCCTCTCTAACAAGTGGCTGAGCGACACTGCATGCTGTAACCTGCTGGTCCTTCCAAAGCCACACTCTGACTGTGTTGTATTTGGTACAGAAAGAGAGTGGTGTTATGCCAAAACAATGAAATTCAAGTCTCTAACCTCTTGTGCAAGAAGTATGCTATATATAATTTGTCACAAATTATAAAGATTACATATTTGAGCCTTTCTTATGCATTAAATTTACTTTGGGTATAGAGAAATGGCTCAGCAGTTAAGAGCACTGGCTGCTCTTCCAGAGGACCCGGGCTTGACTCCTTCTACTTACATGGTGGTTCACAATCTCAGTAATTCTAATTCCAGGGAATCTTGTGCCCTGTTCTGACCTGGTTGTGTGTAGGAAGAGTGCGGAGTGGGGGGCCCAAGCTCACATGTGGAGCACAGATATGCATACAGGTTAAAACAAAAATTGCCTTAGTAAGCGTCAACCATCTGAACAAAATTAAAGATGAAGAATTGTAATCACGGGCAGTGGTGGCGCACACCTTTGATCCCAGCACTTGGGAGGCAGAGGCAGGTGGATTTCTGAGTTGGAAGCCAGCCTGGTCTACAGAGTGAGTTCCAGGACAGCCAGGGCTACACAGAGAAACCCTGTCTCCAAACAAACAAACAAACAAACAAACAAACAGTTGTAATCAGTATAACGTTGGATGTATCCTCAATACATGTTTTTTACACTGGCCCTTGATGGTGTCTTGAAGTTCTATGTAAATGAAATTGTGAGTGATTGTATGTAGTGCTCATGTGTGCTAAAGGAATTGCTACTTAAAGGAATTCTGGGTTTGGTTTTGTGTTTCTGTTATTATTGTTATTTTGAAGTATTGTCTCCCTGTGTAACTCTGCTGGTCTGGCTTTTGCAGTTCTCCCACCTCAGCCTTCCTTGTGCTAAGAATACAAATGTGTTTAAAGGGCCTGGCTCTCTGTGGGTTGTTTCTGCAGGAGTGAAAACAGGCTATGCTTGTTCTCAAGGCATGGTGCTTCCTGGTGTGAGGCCTTTAAGAACACTGACAAAGATGTCTCTTCACTTCTCTTAGGTGTTAGACAAACCCAGCAGGCTGACTGAGAAGGAACTTGCTGAGGCTGAAAGCAAGTGGGCTAGCGAAACACTAGAAAAGTCGGATGGAAATAACTTGGCTGAAATTTCTGAGTTTGAGGTATGGTTTAATTTCACCTTTGTGTTTCACACCTGAATGTTTTGTCAGGGTTTTGAACTGATGGAGGTCCTACATGGTACCACACACCTATAATCCCAGTGTTCAGGAGGTACAGGCAGAGGATCGTCGGGGTCATCATCAGAGCATCTTTAAGGACAGCTTGCTGTGCATGGGTTTCTGTCTTTAAAATGAAAAAAAGCAAGAAGTACCTCAACATGTGCTTGGGGAAATATCTTTGTTGATTATTGAACTTACCACACAAAGGAGGAGTGTGTGAAAAGTATATCTTGAGATGGCTTTAATGAATGACTTTTTTTTTATTTGCTTTGCTTGCCTAGTGGTGGTGGCATATACCTTTAATTCCTGCACTTGGGAACCAAAGGTAGATAGATCTCTGAGTTTGAAGTGTACAGAGAGAATTCTAGGACAGAATATACAGAGAAACCCGTTTTTAGCAAAAACAAAAAAGAGAAACTTGTGGCTTTGCTCCTCCCACCTCTTTGGCAGTCCTGGGGTGAGCTTAGGGCCTGTTAGTTACATCTCCAACCTGCACGGAAGGCCTTATGATAGGCATATGTATTACAATAACAGATTATTCCTGTGCATAACAATACTTGTCCTAACCGTGTCTTCATGCATGATAAAAGTCTCGATGCTGACTGTATAATGTCATCAGTCAGTGGTAACTGTGGCATCCAGAAAAACTTGTTTATGAATGTCTGAATTGTCTCACTTTTGTTTGTTTGTTATTTTGTTGTGTGCCAAATGCTGGTATGTCATTTAGATAGTAATATTCTCTTTTTTTTTTTTTTTTTAAAGATTTATTTATTTATTATATGTTAAGTACACTGTAGCTGTCTTCAGACGCACCAGAGGAGGGCATCAGATCTCATTACGGGTGGTTGTGAGCCACCATGTGGTTGCTGGGATTTGAACTCATGACCTTCCGAAGAGCAGTCAGTGCTCTTCCCCACTGAGCCATCTCACCAGCCCCAGTAATATTCTCTTAAACAGGTCAAAGTTTTCTTGTTAGCTTAGGTGTAATTACAGGTATTTTTGAGTATTCTTAAGTAAATACATAAAATATATCAAGTTGTTCTTATCACTTACTGATACTTGAAGCAGAGACAAGGGAAATATTGGATTATTTACTAAATGTTGATTATTTTAATATTTTAGAATAATGAACTCAGGTCACCAGACTTGAGCTGCAAACACCTTTACACACCAGTCCATCTACCTTGTCTGGTTTTTTTCCTTTTAAAATTTAGTACGTGTGTGTGTGTGTGTGTGTGTGTACATACCATTAAGTATATTGTATGTGTGTGTGTGTACACATACCATTAAGTATAGTGTGTGTGTGTGTGTGTGTGTGTGTGTGTGTGTGTACACATACCATTAAGTATATGTGGAGGTCAGAGGACAGCATTTAGGAGTTGCTTCTCTCCTTCCATCCTGGGATTCTGTTATCAGATTCAAGCATCGGGCTTGTGGAGCAAGCACTTTCACCTGCTCCATTTGCCAGCTCCGTTCTTTTTCCTCACTGCCTTTGCTTTTAAGAATCTCCTGTTGCCTGTAATGTGTTCATTATGTTTGCAAGCTCACGTCTTTTGAGTGCAGGATGATGTGTTGTTCACTTGTGCCCAGGGTACCTGAGACAGGGAAGTGTTTGTCGACCAGAATGCAGGGAAGCCCAGTGTCGTGGTGCTATTAGCCATGGAGTCTAAAATAATCTTGAGTTCTAGTGTGCTTTGAAGGGAGGATTTCTGTTCCTCACATGACAGAAGAGCAGAGAGCCCATCCCCAAAGTTCCCTTTGAGTGTATCTTTTATTTTAATTTAGTGAAAATGTCATACATCCATCCGTACATATGTTGATCATGTGTGTGTTCAATCTCTGCCTTCAATCCAGCTCCAGCTCGGCTTCCCCTAGTGTACCTCCTCACTTTCTCTCTCCAGCTTTATGTTCTCCCAGTGTCGTTTTTTTGTGTTTTAAATCCATTGAGTCTAGTCAGTGCTGCCATGTGAATCATCCATGGAGACACGGACAGCCCACCAGAGACCACTGGGAAAGAAACATGACTTTTTTTTTTTTTTTTTTAGCAGCCATCAGCTGCCAATAGCAACCATGTTAGTGTGGGACCTCATTTGGTCTTCTTCTGTCCCTGGTGTCATTGTGACTGTCTCTATGTAGGCCTTGTTCAGGAACACACCTGCTGTGAGTCCACGTGTGTGCTAGCCATGAAGTCATGTCCGGAAGACAGCATGTCAAGCATTCCCTCCTGTCCTCTGGCTCTTAGGTTCTTTCTATCCCATCTTTGTTCCCTGGCCCTGGAGAGAACATTCCTAGTGATGGCCAGTCTCCAGCTGAGCTCGTGCGCAGGGCTGCTTATTCTCAGCACTTTGAGCAGTGTTAATCTCTACATTCACCATTCCCCACTGCTAGCAGAGGGTTCTTTGTTCACAGTTGGGAGCAGCACAGATCTGTGGTGTAAACACTTGGAAGGCAGTTTAGAAACATGACCATTAGCCCATCGATATCAGTGGGTTACCCCTTTGGGCCTGCTGCTTTCCAAGAGTGGGTTTCACTATTAGGTGTGAGTTCTTTGCTGTGGAACAGTTCTGAAATCCAGTCAGGAGAGCAGTTGACTGCCCATACACAGACTGCCACGTTGTGCCCTTGGGCACCTCTTGCCTTTAGCATGCAAGACCCAGTGCTTGGTAAGAGCACTGGGGGTAGGTGCCAACAGGCAGCACAGAATCTTCCTGCTCTGTGATGTAGTTCTCCGATCAACTCTAGATATGTTTCTTTCTGTCCTACAACCAGTATGTCCTGTCTTCAGTAATGAGGTCTTAACCTTCTAACTGTGGTACACAACCAACGTTAGTGTATTGTAGGGTAACGTATTGTTCTTAGTGTCTCCGTGGCCTCCCTGACCGACAGCTTGTGGGGTGAGAATCAGTTTCTGGCACTGAGATTTTCGTGTAATGACTCCTGTCTTCTGGAAGCAGCATTGTCTCTTCAAACTCCTTTAATTTTTGCTGTTGTTTTTAGTTAGCACACAAACTGGTGGGCTTTTTCATTCTTATCTTTGGTTAACCTACTCAATACTTCATCCCCTTTTGCTCACCCAGTTTAACCCTTTAGCTACCATTATTCCCATCCCTCACTTTTCATATCTCATATGTTCTGTGTTTTTCTTTTTCTTTACTTCAGCTGCTATATCATTGGACCCCATCTTTTGTTTAACCCTCCCACACCTTCATCTCTCTGCCCTTCTCATTCCTCTACTTGCTTGACCATTCATGTCCCTCTCCACAGTGTCTCTCTCTCTTTCATTTCCCCTGTATACCTAAATGTACCCCAACTGCCTGTTTCTTAGCTTCCTAACTTCCACACAGACTTCAGGTTAAACACACAAAACAAAGAATTTGAAGCTAGGACCCACATAAGAAAGGGAATATAGTGTTCGTCTTTTGGTGCCTGGGTGACTTCAGTATAATTTTTTTCAAGTTCCACTAGCTGTATATTTTATGATTTCACTTCCCTTTAGAATTGAGTGATGTTCAATCGGGTCTAGGTAAGTCATATTTATATTATTTATTCATCAGGAGATGGGCGTTGTGGTTGATTCTGTTTCTTAGCTGTTGTGAACAGAGTGACAGTGCACATGAGTATAACTCTCTGTAACAAGGTATGAGGTCCTTTCTGTTCATTCCCAGGAGAAATGTAGCTTGGTCAAAGGGAGTTCCAGTTAGAGTTGGAGTTGTCTGTCTGTTTGAGCTGCAGATCAGCTTAGGAAGTGGCTAGTCCTTTACACTCCCAATGGCCGTGGTAGGCACTCCCCCTCCCCCACATCCACCCCATTTGTAGCCACTTGGATTCTGGACGGCGATGGTCTGTCTGACTTGTGTGAGGTCGATGAATCTTAAGAATAGATTTCATTTGTATTTCCATCATGGATGAGAATACTGAAAAGATTTTAAGTGTTCACTAGCCATTCGGATTTCTTCTTACTGTTCAGTGCCTTAGCCCTTTTTAAAGTTGAGTTTTCTTCATGTATAAGTTTTTTAGTTCTTTGTGTATTGTAGACACTAATCCTCTGGTATATGTATAGCTGGCAAAGATGTCCCTCCCATTCATTCGAGGCCCTCTTCTCTCGCTGGGCACTTTCCTTTGCTGTTGGCCTCATTTCCTGCACTGCCAGGTCCTGTCCCTAACGTCTACCTGTGCCCAGTTGTTGCCATGTACCCCCTGCTTTTTCCTCTAGCACAGCGATTCTCTACCTGTAAGTAGAGACCCCTGCGGGAATCAAACAGCCCTTTCACAGGATGGCCTAAGACCATCTGAAAAGAGTTATTTATGATTCACAACAGTAGTAAAATTACAGTTATGTAGTAGCAATGAAGTAATTAATGGTTGTGGGTCACCACAGCATGAGGAACTGTATTAAAGGGTTATAGAATTATGAACATTTAGAACCACTGGTCTAGACAGCTTCAAGGATTCAGATACTTTTATATCCTGTTAATTTGCTATAAGTATTTGTCAACAATAAGAATTTGGTAAGATGGTGTGGTACAGCTGGAGAGATGGCTCTGTGATAAAGTGTTTACCCAGGTTGGGTTCTCAGCACCAAATGGTCACTCACAACTACCTATAACTCCAGTTGATGTCTTTCTCTTGCCTCTTTGGTTATTTCATGGGCATAATGCTCATATAGATAAACAGGCACACAGATATATATGACCTGTAGGGCATTTTATTGATTAATTGATGTGGGAGGACCCACCTTATTGGGTGACAGTGTAACGCTAAAGCGGGTAGTCTGAGGGTGTGAGAACGCATGCTGAACAAGCCAGTATGCAACATTTCTCCATGGCTTCTGCTTTAGTTTCTGCCTTGGATTCCTTAAGTGCTGGACTGTGAGCAGGATGTTTAAGTTAAATACACCGTTTTTATTCCCCTACAAATGAATGGTAATGGTGTTTATTATAGCAATAGAATGCAGCCTAGGATAGTTCTTAGATTGTCATGTACAGGATTATATTGTGTACAAATTCTTTGCTTGTCTTACTGCACTAGCTGAGATTTCAAGCTCTGCATGGAATAGTAGTAGATGTAGTAAGCCACCCTTGTCACTGACCTTAATGGAATAGTAGTAGATGCAGATGCAGTAAGCCACCCTTGTCACTGACCTTAATGGAATGCTTAGACTTTCTTCACTTAACAACATGACGACTGAATGGTTTGTTTACACAGTCTCTGTTTCTGTTACAAGAGATGGTTCCTCTGTAAAGGCTCTGTGACCTTTATCAAGAAAGGATGCGGGCCGTCGATGGCTCAGCGGGTAAGAGCACCAACTGCTCTTCCGAAGGTCCTGAGTTCAAATCCCAGCAACCACATGGTGGCTCACAACCACCCATAATGAGATTTGATGCCCTCTTCTGGTGTCAACTACAGTGTACTTAGGTATAATAATAAATAAATCTTAAAAAGAAAAAAAAAGGATGCATTTAAAGAGATGGTTATATATGTTCTCTGTTGAATATATTTACTTGATGGACAGCATTTAATTTACATATTTGAACCATCCCCACATCTCTTGAATAAAGCCAGCTTGATCATGATCAATGATTTTTTTTTTAAATTATATTATTTATTTTATGTGTATGAGTACACTGTAGCTGTACAGATGGCCATGAGCCATCGTGTGTGGCTGCTGAGAATTGAACTCAGGATCTCTGCCGGCCCACTCACTCCTGCCCCGCTCGCTCCGGTGTAATTCACTGTAGCTGTCTTCAGATGCATCAGAAGAGGGCGTCAGGTCTCATTACGGGTGGTTGTGGGACATCATGTGGTTGCTGGGATCTGAACTCAGGACCTTCAGAAGAGCAGTTGGTGCTCTTACCCACTGAGCCATCTCGCCAGCCCCATGAATGGTTTTCTTGATATGATCTTAAGTTCGGTTGAGAATTTTGCATCTGTGCTCATGAGGGAGATCCTTCTGTAATTTTTTTTCATGTGTGTGTGTGTGTGTGTGTGTGTCTTTGTGTGTGTGTCTGTGTCTGTCTATCTGTCTGTCTGTCTGTCTGGATTTACTATCAGAATAGTACCGGCTTCTTAAAAGCAGCTTGAAAGAGTTCTGTTCATCTCTTTGTTTTCTTTTTTTCCAATTATGGGATAATTTGAGTAGTATTGGCATTTTGATGGATTTCAGGCTGAGCACATCTGGTGGTGAGCCTCTGTTAGTTGGGAGATTTGCTTACTGCTCGCTCCAGTTTTATTGCTGGCAATGGATCCCTTTCAGCTGTTTATTTATTTTATGTGTATGAGTTTTTGTCTGAATGTATGTGCCTGGGCCCAGAGTTACAGTTGATGACTGCCATGTGGGTGTTCATTACTAACCGTAACCTCAGGAGTACTTGGTGCTCTTAACTACTGAGCCATCTCGCCAGCCACTAATGTAATAGGGCTTTAAAAACCTATCTTCATGTTTTTCTGAATTTCATAGGCATCTGTTACTCATTCCTTTTCATTTTTAATTTTACTAATTTGGGTTTTCCTTTCTTTCTCTTGTTTAATCTGCCAAAGCATTTATCAGTTTTTAAATTTTTTTCATAGAACCAGCTCTTTATTTTATTCTTTTAGTTTGTGTCTCACAACAAATTGAGAAAAGTAGTATTCATGTCCTGGCCTTCCTCATATACGCTCATTATGTATCATGATGGTATACATTTTCTTTTCTTTTTTTTCTTTTAAAGATTTATTTATTCACTGTAGCTGTCTTCAGACGCACCAGAAGAGGGCGTCAGATCTCATTAAGGGTGATTGTGAGCCACCATGTGGTGGCTGGGATTTGAACTCATGACCTTCTGAAGAGCAGTCAGTGCTCTTCCCTGCTGAGCCATCTCACCAGCCCCTATTTTCTTTTCTTAAAATTGATTAAATAACACTTATTTTTAATAAATTTGAGATGGTGACCGTATACACAATCTTAAATGTTCTATGTTCTTCAAGAAAATAACTGTGGACTTACTCTGTTTTCAAGGCGGGATCCACGGCACCCTTATTTATTGACCAGATGGAAGAACCCGAGTCTAATACAGCAGATGGCCCAGAAATGTATGAAGATAGCCAGATTAGCAGCCGCTCTAAAGCCATTGCCTCGAAAACCAAAGAGATTGAGCAGGTGAGAATGCCATCCTCCAACAGGCACAGCTGCTGCTTTCTGTCACTTGCACATGTGAGCGTTTGCACTGAATAGATAGAATTGTCTTTTCCACTTGAAACTCCAGAATCCCACTGAATGTGTGTGGAGGCCAAGGACAACTTCAGGTGTTCCATGGGTCTCTCTTTCCTACACTGGCTAGCTAGAAGACTAAGGATACACCAGTCTCCACCTCTGGCTTCTGTGGTTCCTTTGTGTTTCCTGATGGGGTCTCATATTGTAACCTTGGCTAATATGGAACTGAAGCCATCTTCAAGCTCACTGCAGGCTTACTGCCTCAGTTTCCCGGATGCTGGGTTGATGGTTTGAGCCACTGTGTCAGTATTTTTTTTTCCTTTAAATTTACTTGATGTGTTTGCCTTCTTGTCTCTCTTTACTGTAATAGAGACTTCGCAAGGGTAGGACTTTGTTCTACCCAGTGGGGTATCTCTACCACGTACAACAGTGATGCAGTGCAGCAGACGACTCATGAGAGGATTTGCTGGATGGATAATGGGGAAGTCCTAACCCTAACAGTGACACTTAAACTCAGAGGCTGTCATCTTGTCACTGCCCGCACTGCTTAGACTTCATCCTAATGGTGCTCGTTCAAGATGCTGTTTGAGGGCCGGGCGGTGGTGGCACACGCCTTTAATCCCAGCACTTGGGAGGCAGAGGCAGGCGGATTTCTGAGTTCGAGGCCAGCCTGGTCTGCAGATTGAGTTCCAGGACAGCCAGGACTACACAGAGAAACCCTGTCTTGAAAAAACCAAAAAAAAAAAAAGATGCTGTTTGAATGGATGAGTGGACTAATGTTTTTTCCCCTTTGCTTTTTATGCTGTACTCCTTTTAAGATTTATTAGTTTTTATATTATGTGCTTTTATGTATGAGTGTCTGTGTACTACTTGTGTGCCTGGTGCCTTCAGAGGGTAGAAGAGGGTGTTGATCCTCTGGAATTGGAGTTATAGATAGTTACAAGTTGTCATTTGAGTACTGGGAATTGAAATCAAGCTCTCTGGAAGAGCAGCCAGTGCTCTTAAACGTGTCTAGCCCCTGAGTTGTAGATTTTTGAAGAGAAGTTCTCTTAAGAATATAACTAGAAGAAAAACTCAGTTGAAATACGAGAGAGTATTTTGTGTTGTCTTTTATGAATATTTTCACTATTTCTTTGTATTGTTATTCATAATTAGTTTCTTTGATAGTGAGGAATTTATCATACCTCGAGGATGCACTGAAAATTATTTAGCCTGACGTCAATTTTTATAGTTCTCTGTGGAAAACTACACATGTTGGAGTGGAAAGACTCTGTTTATAGCTGCCGTTTAGATGCATGAAATAGCTGATGCTGAAGCATGCGGAGACTTGCAGGATGGCTAGAGACCCAAAGAAATAAAGAGAACCAGTTATGGGGAATGGGGGTGGTACACACTTATAATCCTGATGCTGGGGCAGAGGCAGAAGGATCTCTGAGAGTTCCAGGCCACCCACAGAGTTATCAGAGAAGGAGTGAAGGGCCAATGAGGGGGAAAGGAGGAGAGGGAGAGGGGATAAAGAAAGAAAATGGAATTACTACATTTTGGTATTACTAGAAAATTCAAATGGTTACTGAATGAATTATAAAACAGTTGAGCAAGGTGACAGGGACCTGCAATCTAAACTGTTGATGAGAAACAGAGGTAGGAGAAAACTAATTTGTTATACCTGGAGTATATCATGGGCCCTGCCTAGAATAAGTAAGAATGACAGTATAAAGTAGATGATCTCTGGGGTGTTCTTCTGTTGGAGACTTTGACTTTCACACATGAGCAAGAAGTAAGGCCAGAATTCCCCCAGAATTCAGGAAGCTAGCACATGATAATAAATATATCGTTTAAAGATATTACTAATTTTTACTGTTAATAATTTTCAAAATGTTTTTCCAGTTTAAAGATTCATTCTCAATGGATAGGAAGTCATGAAGGTCTATAAAAACAAAGTGGTAGCTACATTGGGTTTTGGTAATTTCTCCTTACATTTTTTTTTCACGTACATAGATTGTTTAAAAATTTTTAAATGAATAATAGTAATTATGTTACGTGTATGAGTTTGTGCCTTCATGTATGTCTGTATACCTAGTACTCCAAGAGGCTAAAGGAGGACATCAGATTCCTAGGACTGGAATTCTAGACAGTTGTGAGCTACCATGGGGTGCTGGAATTGAACCTGGTTCCTCTGGAGGGCAGCAAGTGCTCTTAACTGCTGAACCATCTCTTCAGTTTTCCTTAGGTTTTAAAACCCAAGGTCATTTAACTCAGACAATATTATAGTTTAAATAAAATTCTACTTGAAAATTTCATAGTGAGCACACACTACAGCAGTTCTAAAGGCAGGCACATGGGGTGGATAGACTATGGTTGGGTTAATTACCTCAGTGTGGGGGCGTGGGGTAGACTGTGCGGGGAATTATTTCAGTGTGGGAATATATGCTTTTGATTTGTTGTCACTTTTTCACCCCTGGACAAAATTTTGTTAATTAGCCTTAACCAAGATTGGTTTATCTTTCATGTTAAATTTTTGGTTTGACTTGAATGCCTTTCCTGGCTTCTGAGCTTATAGCACAAATTTTAGAATTTCTCCTGGCTTTTTACTAATTCCAAAGAGATCTAATCCTCCAGGTGTTGTGGGAGCCATACTCATTTGAGTGTTTACAGCTACCCCTCGACTGATTCTGAGTCCGCTATGCTTTGATAAAGTGGTGCTTAGGATAATCTCTGTGTGAGATCCTCTGGTTTCTTGGTGTCCTGACATCCAATGTTACTTTCACAAGCCTCTTCTTTCTTCAAAGACAAATAAAAGTCAACTAGGTCTAGGGCGCTTGGACCCGTGCGTGCAGATGAGGTGACAGTGTGAAGATGACAGAAGCTGATCCCAGGGTGCCTAGCATTCAGTGACAAATGAAACTAGTCTTAGGAAGAAAACAGAGGATGCATATCATGTAGTTCTCAATTGCTTTTGTTGTCAGATAAAGGGCAGGCAAGATCCTCAGCAGAGTAAGGGAACACACACCTGACAGCCTGAATTCAATTCTAAGAAACCCATGTAAAAGTGATAGAGAGAACCAACTCCAAAGAGTTGCCCCTCCCTCCACATGGGTGTAAGACACACATGCCCAAATATACCATGCACATGCGCACAGTAATGATAAATTTTATTTTTATTATTTTTTTTTTTTTAAGAAAGGTAGAACTTTTTGAATGTAGTATAAATATTCTGTTAGGTATCAGAACTCCTAAAAAGCACTTGCTGATTACTTTGAGTATTTCATTAAAAGTCATATTCTCACTCAGTAGGTCTGAGTGGACCATTAAGGTTTGAATTTTCTCACATATTTCTAGTTAATGCTGATTCGACATCCTGTGTTTAGAATAAAATAATTAGAAGAGATCTTTTTGCTGACATGTTACTTATAAGCAAAAAGCTGTAAACAGTTACCACCTTAATACGAGTTGGAAGAGTTACATATCTATAATTTAAACTGAGATTCAGTTAGTGAACAAATAAAATGTATGACTGAATGAGTTTTAACAGTTTTATGTCTATGGAACTGCATTTAAGGTGTTGACAGACAGAAGTGTGGCATTTAGAATCTATCAAGTGATTCCATGCAATGTTTTGTTCTACTTTAACTGCCAGTGTTCCTCGATATGTAGATTTGAGGACAGGAAAATGAGTTGGTAAATACATGATTCTGATAGAGAAGCAAGTTCAGAGATTTTTTTCAGACATTTTATGATTTAGAATTAGCCACAATAAGAACGTATCTCTAGGGTCAGCAAGATGGCTCAGTGATAAAAGTACTTGCCCCCAAGGCTGATGACCAAACCATTTGATCCCAGGGAGTCTCCATGATGGATTGAGAACCCCAGCTATCTGAACCCTACATGGCATGTATCTGCATGTGTGTGTGCACACACAAATAAAAGTAGAGGTGGATGGACAAATAATCTACAAAGAACACTAAATTAACCCTAAGGCTGTTTTGATCAGGAGACATTATTAAAGACACGATTCCAGAACAGTGTAGATTATCAGATGGCAATTCCCCATTACAGCACCAAGTAAAACACACAGAAAGGCATTGAGTAATCACTATAAGACTTTGTTAAAACAAAACTCCAAGATCAGTGGTTAAGCATGTATACTGAATATAGGTGATATAAAAAGATAGCGAACCAGAAACTATGTAGACCCTTAAGTCAGTATTTAAAATGACCAAAAAATGAACCATATGAGGGCTCCTTAGTTGGGATTTGGGTTTTCTGTGACTATGCTGGGTATCCTAGCACCTGATTTTGCTTTCTTTAAATACTGGTAAGATTCTGGCCTGAGTACATTCGAAGACACCAGTCAACATCAGCACATTTTACGTGCTTTGCAGCAAGAGTCTTGTGTTAAGTGTTCAAATAAATCAGTCATAGCCCAGACATTTAAGCTGCATTTCTTTCTAACTATGGCCTGAGAATGCTGCTTTTCGGTGCCGTGACTTTGGAAGCTTTTTAGGACTTCATGTCTTTGAGCATCAGTCCCATTATACCCAGGGACGTGGCTGCTGTTCTGTGGTGCTTGTGATTGTCTTTATTTTGGTACCCACCTTCAGTTGATGCTAGAGAGACAGCTTGTTGGAGTTTCCTCATGGCCTACTGCACAGTGACCAGCCCAGTGAATAGCCAGGCTCATAAAAAGGCCTTCTGAGGGCCACATGGGTTACTGTGAAGTCAGTCCCACTGTTGTCTTAATTCTATGTGTAAGCTCCTCTGAAATTATTTAGCCTTCCATTGTTTCATTGTGTCTCAGTTTTATATTTTGGAAAGTGATTTCCAAGAACTGGTTGGCTCACTTGAAGCCATGTTAACTTGGTTAAAACATACTTAATCTATAAAGTTTTGAAATCGAATGTAGGAATAATGCATAGGAACATCAGTCACTTGAGTGTTTTCTACTTGAAATCATCTGTGTTTTGAATGTGAAAATGTAAGAAATGAGAAGTGATCTCCTAACAAGACATTGCAGTTTAACCCAGCAGCACTGAAGTTAGTCATTCAGGCCGGAGCACCTGTAGAATGCTCTGCTGCTTCCCCTCAGCGTGTTGTGCTCAGGTGAGCCATACTCCTGAAGGCCTTGGCTGGAAGAACAATGAATTTGGGTACTTACCTGCATGGAGGACATACTATGCTAGGCAGCAGTTATGTCTACTGCCCTTTGGAAACCAATCTGTGATTGAGAATACCTCCACCAAGACATGTGCTTGCTCTTTGAAGACTGTGACCTAGTCATTCAAGTGGTTCTGATGTCTGCTGGCTGAAGGTGGGGCCACCAGACTGCCACACAGTGAGCTGCTCTAGCAGAGCTCACCTGCACTCCACAAGAAAGGAAGCATTTGGAGTGAGCTCTTTTAGGGATTGACTTTAATGCTGTGGCTGTCACACACCTAGAATTATGCATTATAAAGCATCAAGGACTCATCTGTTTGTCTGTGAGTTAGAGTCTAATTAGGGCTACTTACATGAACAGGGGTAGGGTGTTATTTGTAAGAATGCAGGCAGTTCAACAATGGCTCCATCAATCACAAAAGGAAGTACCTCTCCCTCCTGCAGTGGCATCCACTGTGCAAATCCTTGTGGGAGTGGGGCCTTGCCAGTCCTCCCTCCCTCCCAGGGTGCAGTATTGAGGGGCCTCCTAACACTCTGCTCCATTCTCTTTCTTATAGTTCCCCAAGCCTAGGAGTTGGTGATATAGATGTCATATTTAGAGCCAGGCACACCAGATCACTTACTTTAAACAGGTAGACCATGTTCTAGCCTCTCCAGTCACAGCTAACTGCCGAACGAAGCTGCTTTGACCAAACCAGGCAGCAGCTCTAGTCTGTGACCGTAAACAGTTGCTTAGATGGCAGTTAACCAGCGTACCATATACACGTAAGCAGAACACAGTGGCACCTTCCCTACAGGAGACTTTGACTTCCCCAGCCACGGGCTTCTGACCATGTGTTCAGTACAAGATATTCCCTCTTATGGGTCAGGACTCAGGTCCAACCAGAAGAAGCTGCTGCAGCACTGGGCTCACTTACCTTAGCTGGTGATGCTGCCTGCCGGGTTTCCTCTCCAACTCATAGAGCAGCAATGGGGAAGAGACTTCCATGAGAGGCCAGTGGGGTGTCTGGTAAGATGCTCCCCATTGCATAGATTCTAAACGTGTTCACTTTAAGCCACCTTATGAATAAGGCCAAAGAATATACAGTATATGAATTTACACAGAATGCTTAATTTCTTGTTTGTGCTAATCATCTGTGAATCTTTGAAGTTAGGAAATATAGTTAATTATATCAAAATCAACACAATTGTAGGGATGAGGCTGAAAATAACCTTTTTTTCTTGCTGTCTTACAGAGGTTAGTCTTAGATTTCTGTGTCTTAAGCAATGGCTTGGCTGACAGGCATGTCCTCTGCCTGGCCTGAATGCATTGCTCATGGTATTCTTAAAGTGCACGTGTAGGGTTAGTCCTTTTGTTTGTTCTATAATAGTAAAAGAAGGTACTCTGAGTTCATTCCCACGCCCCTGACTCTGTCATAGTACATCCTAAACTCTGCTGTGTGATGAAACTGTATTTGCCTACTGACAATGGCATTACTGTATGTGTGTTTGAGAATTCCCAGCTGAATTCGGTGAACTGTATGTGTGCTTGAGAATTCCTAGCTGAATACGGTGAGTGTGAGAACATTTTTTAGTTAATTGGTTTTTTTGTTTGGTTTCATTGGTTCTGTTTTTGTTTCGTTTTGAGTTTCTCTGTGTAACCCTGATTGTCTGGAACTTACTCTATAGATTGGACTGGCTTCAAAGGACTCAGACATCTACTTGCCCCTGCCTCCTGAGTTCTGGGATGCCAGGATTAAAGGCATGTACCACCACCACTCATCTTGAGGGTAGCAACATCTTAAAGAAAATGTTGTTGAACATAAAAAGTAGAGTTAACCCCGTAGCATTTGGTAAAGGATTCTGGTTTTCTCTGACTCGGAGAAGACTCCAGTGCTATATACCTACCTGCACATGCACACACACACATGCACACGTACACACACTAAATAAGTTCTTATTGAGGCCATGCATGTTATCTGTAGCCCTGGTACGTGTTGTATCACAATAGGTCATTGCTATCCAGTAGCTCCACCTAAGAAACATCAAGTTAATTTAGAAGTCATTTTGTTCCCTGCCTAGACATAAGCTGATAGGTAAATATTATTCTGCTACAATGATAGGTGTCAATTTTTAGTTGCCTTTAAATTTCACATTTTAATTATTTTTGTAACCCTTTAAAATTAGCTTTTCTACAAGGGTTAGACTATATAACCTTTGACTTTTCATATTTAAATCTTATTTTATGTTCAAAACTCACGATTCTTTTCGTTTCCGAGCCTGGTGTGTTTTATTGTGTTCCTGGGGATTGAATCCAGGCCTTCACAATGCTGAGCAGGTGAGCTGCTGCTGAGCCGTATGTCCAGCCTTTTGCACTTTTTCTTCCATGTTATTTCAGATTTAATAATAGAATTTTATGTGCTTTGTATTTTTAATCCTCTTCTTTAGTAGCCGCTGGTTATGCATGTGGAGTCAGTCCTTGCTGAGCTAGAGTGGTGCCTGCATTCTGTGTAGGGGATAAGTTATCTGCCGCAGCTCTCCTTACCCCTTACCGTATCTGCTCACAGCTTCTATCAGGGGCCTGCTCACAGCACTCTCCCCAGCTCCTGCTCCTCCTCCTCCTTTTAAGAAGTCCATAGATAAAGATTAGGCAGATGAACAGTCATCTTGGAAATGTTAGTGAGAATGTGGACATTGAGAAGAATCCGCTTTCAGTTTGTGATAGGTTAAAATGAAATTGTTTTCAAATAGAGGAAGCTCTATCTATTGCTGTAAGTGTATGAGGGAAGCATTTAGCCCACTTCACATAATAGAAACATTCTTTGTTTTTCCTTGTTATCAGACAAGCTACAAATGTTCTTAAAAGTACAGCTCTTACTGGGTATTATCTTGTCTAGACATCAAGTCTACCCAATTGTATGTAACAATCCATTACCAGCCACTTTTTCAGACGTTGCATATATAGATTCAGTAAAACACAACTTACAAGATTTGCCTCTGAAACAAATTGTATTTCTACAGATTAGAAGTCATTAAGTTTGCCAAATTTTAAAGTTTTTGAAGTGTATGGTTTACTAGTTAAATGTTACCTATTGTATTGCTACGGGAACTTTAAGTGCTAGTGTTAGGTAAAGTTTTTATTTGGAGGTAAGTAGGTAGGGCTGGGATATGACCCAGCTGCTAGTTACCCAGCAGGCATGAGGCACTGGGCTTGATTTCCCCAGCAGATCATAAACTTGTGTGCTGCAGCTCCCTGGCAGTCCAGCATGCAGAGGGAGGCATGAGGCTGAGGAATGCAAGGTCATCCTTGATGGCCTGGAGGGAAGGAACTAATTTAGTATCAGATAATCTATCACTTTGGAAGTATTAAGGCCCTACCTTTTTTTCAATTAGTCATTTTAGACCCTAGTAAGCTTAATGACGATGTTTTGGTAAAAAATATAGACAGTGTCAATTACAGATGTTATAAGAACCATTCTGTAAAAGGGTACAGAGTATGAGGAGTCCGTTCTAGGCCTTTCCCTTGGGAATGCTGCTCCCAGGGGGTACAGACAGAGCTGTTTAGGCAAAAGCACAGGTGAGGTCGATCTAGCACAGGCTGCTCCCAGCCACTCCTGCCACTATTCAGTATTGTGTGACAGACTTTCTCTGGTAGTAAATTACTGTCCCTGCTACTCAGTCCTGTTTACTTTAAGTCAGTTTTATTTGTCGCTAAATAAAGCATTAAGGATGTTCATAAAGCCCAGTCTACTTGACACTGCTTTCAGTTAGTGCTTTACGGGCTCAGAACCCCTTTGCACATTTGTGAAATGTAATTAAGTTCTGGTTCTGTGGCAGGATTGACAACCTGTCTGAAAACTCTCCCTGTATTGGAAATCCCAAGTTAAGTACTACTTGTCTGTTTCTTTGCGGCTTTGGGTGATGATTACTTTTGGATCCTTGCGTGTTTTCTAGTTCTTGTAGCGCTCCTGTGCCGGGCTGACCGTGCCTTCCGCTCCCTCCCTCTGGCTGTGTACTCCATGTCTGGGGTAGGATTAGCGGAAGGTCGACTTAAACTTCTACCATTCCTGGCTTGCTCTTTTACTTCCTACTTGTCTTCTCTCCGTCCTTTCCCTCCTCTCAGTCACTTTTTGTTCAGGATGTAAACATTTACTGTAGAATGCCTCCCTTATTCTGGGTGTCTCTGATCTTGTTTTCATCTTTCATGTTTGGTTTCTCTTTATCTCGGTGTTCCTTATTGACATAAGATATAAACTGACTTCCTCCTAATTTTTTGCTATACTTTTCCTGTCTTAAACATAAATGATTCCCTATTTTTCTCCTTGTGTACTGTCTTTTATTTTTCAAGATGTAATCCTGAACAATATCTGCTGTCTTCTCTTGGCTTTTGTTTAATATATGAGCATCGTGCATGGAAATAGTAAACTCGATTCTTCATATGTTCTCTGTATCACTACAGTGTGAGTCCACTGATATTTTATAAAGGCCTTTGTAAAACTGCACTAAAAGTCATGATTCCATTTCAAACTAACTGGGCAGTGGTGGCGCACGCCTTTAATCCCAGCACTTGGGAGGCAGAGGCAGGCGGATTTCTGAGTTCGAGGCCAACCTGATCTACAGAGTGAGTTCCAGGGCAGCCGAGGTTACACAGAGAAACCCTGTCTCGATAACAAAAAAAAAAAAAAAAAAAAAAAAAAAAAAAAAAAAGAAAGAAAGACTATTTCAAACTGACTTAAAGTTACATGTTAGGTATGTACAGGGAGGGAGGAGCCAAACCCATGGTGTGCTCAGGTTTTCTTTGTCTTTTCATCTTTGGGGAGAGGTGGGGTATCAGAAGACACACTGTGGAGTTACTGCCCTTCATCTGCTGAGCCACCTTACTGGCCCTTTTTCTTGTTGATTCTTCTTCTTTTCTTCCCTATTCTTGTTGTTTTTTTGTTTTTGTTTTTTTGTGGTGGCTGTTTTATTGTTTGGTTCTGAACTTTTTTTTAATGTTTTTGTAACCATGACTTGGTATCCCAGGACCCTCAAAGATACCAAAATCCTTAAGTGCTTTAGTCCCTGGTGGAAAATACTAAAAATAGTATTTTTACACAAAAACTGTTCACAGCCTCCATAAACTTATTCTTGGCTTTTTTTTCCCCCCAATGTCGGCTTTGGTCAGGCACTGAACTTAGGTCCTGTACTGTCATTTATCTTGTGCACCTTGACTTTTAAAGGATCCCCAGTTGCTGGTCATCTGGCCCTTAAAGACAGCTACTTGACCTCTCTGACCTTCAGTGTGTCGCCTCCTGGACTTCTGGGAGCAAGAAAGATATAAACAGCCAGCAGAGGCTGAACAGGGAAGATTCCGATCCAGGTGGGGTTTGAGAGGTCAGTACAGGATGACGGAGCACCTAGTAGGGCTGAGAAGATTTGAGAGGTCAGTACAGGATGAAGGAGAACCCAGTAGGGCCGAGAAGGTGGCTGAGCAGAAAAGAGCAAAGTAAAGTAGGAGAGGGTGAGCCAGGAGAGCTGAGTTGAGCACATGGGCTCACAACAGCTGTTAGTCTGGAGCTGCTAGTATTGGGAAAACTAGGAGGGACAGCTGGGAGAAATGTTTGAAGGGGCTGGCCTTTGAAACTAGGAAGTGTCTTGGCAGGGAGTTAAGAAAACTGGTTACTGCCAGGCAGTGGTGGTACATACCTTCAATCGCAGCACCTGGGAGCCAGAGGCAGGCAGGCAGATTTCTGAGTTCGAGGCCAGCCTAGTTTATAGAGTGAGTTCCAGGACAGCCTATCTCGAAAACCCAAAACCCAAAACCCAAATATTTAGGAGCATGCTTAGGCTTTCCTCTGTGTAAGAAACATCTTCTAATTTATACTGAGTAACTAAGGAGTCTGGGGTCCCGGAGCTTTAGCTCAGCTGCTGTTTCTGTTGACTCTTAGTTTATTTAGAAAGTTCCCTGAGGGCTTAGGATTTGGAGTATTTAGTTTATGTTTAGAAATTCAAGTTCATGTGGATTTCCAGGGGAAATGACATCTCCCTACTTGAACAACTCAGAACCCAAGACGGCTCTGTACAGCTCCATTTTACAGGTGGTGAGGGAACAGCAGGGCCGAAGGATTCTGTTTCCTTCCTGACTGATGCAAGTCAGTGTAGATCCCACAGTTGACCAGGGTCAGATGGGAACTGAAGAGTGAGAAGCAGTGTTAGTGTAGAGTCTATTTACTGAAACTTGTAGAAAACAACCAGTAAATCTCCCACAGTGGTTAAATAAGCATGCCTGTGTTGGAGGTTGATTTGTGAACAACTGTACGATGGGCAGAATAGTTTACGGATGAATTTTCAGCCCGGGCATATTGTGATCTGTTTGTATTGGACAGACTAGTTAAACTTAGCTACAGAGATAGTTTGCCTCCTTAGAGAGCCATAGAGAGCCTGGATTAGACTGGGGCTGTGTCAGGGAGACTGGAGCAGTTTTTGTTGTAAGGATAGGAGGGAAACTGAAGATAAACAGAGTAATTACTAAAGTAAGAGGAGCTAACTTTGAAAATTCAGAGCAACCCCTTCCTGAGGAGAACAGAGTGGGCTGAATTTTTTTTTTTTTTTTTGGTGGAATGAAGATAAGTTTGAGAAAGAAGTAATTTTGCTAAGAACATAGGGAAACAAGATAGGAAAGAGGGGAGTCCTTTCGACTGCTGGAGTTCCTGCACTGGGTGTAGAAGGGCTTAGAATACTCAGTGTGTTATGTACTAATAGAGAAGTCAACCAGAGAGTAGGGGGTCCACAGTGGATTGAATAATTGCAGTTTTGGACTTCATCCAACAATTCATAGCATCCTGTGAGTGAGGGCAGACACGCCGAACCAAACTGCTTAATTAACCAAGTTTTAAAACCTTGCTGGTGACCAAGAGAAAATATTCTGCATGGTGCCAAGTAACCAAAATTGCTCACTAACTTAGCAATGGTAGTTATTTCATTAAAAAAAGAGAGCTACAAATCTTTTTAACCTTTAATCCTATGATCAGGTTCTTGAGCTACTAGATGTTTCACAGTTTAGAATTAGAGAAGAAAGCTCTAGACAGTGACACAGTGCATTCAGAGGATGAAGGGAAGAAAGTATCACATTCCCTTCAACATTTTCAGCAAGAAGAGGCCATGACATTTCATAATGGAGAATCTTAATACAAAGGAACATGCGCCTGCCTGCATGTTTGAGTCCTAGTTTTACTGCCTGGTCATGTGGAGTGTTGCTTGGGTGTGTACTATTCTCTGGCTCTTAGGCTGCAGCTATAGTATTTCTTTGAATCCCCACAGACTTACTATACTTATCATAGAATTGCCAGCACTGAACACTTCCAGTCCTCACTTCTGTCTCCTCCTCTGTGCGTTGATGTTGGCAATGTGACTGACTTATCAAGCAAAGGTGCATGTAAGCCTGACTGACTATGGAGTTTGATTCAGGGAAAGGGCTCCCAGCACTGTGAGTTTTAGTGAACTGTCACTGGAGGACAGCAGAGCTATGATGACGTCTGTGGTCCCAGAATCTCCAGGCTTGGGTGCTGGGAGCCCCTGTTAAAACCTTGATAAATACAGCCTTCATATCTATGTGCATGCCACAAAGGGGAAAAAAATTCAAGAACTGCCAGAGATAAAAGTGAGTATCACTTCCCTTCTATAATAAACAGAAAAGAAAAAAGGTCTACGAGTACTTGTGTATCTATACTAAAAACAAAAATATAACTTAAATAGTTCATCTTCAAAACTGAAGGAAAAAAAGCTGTATCTATGGGAGTTTTAAAAGTGAGGCTTTTTTTCCAAGGTTTTAACAATTGGTTCTTGATATACTACGTATTGGATTTGAATCCTCGTCTGTAATTCTGTCTGTGGGAAATGATTTGAAGGCTAGCAGACTGTTAAAGCTGGTTTCCATTTGGCCTTTTGACTGTGTGCTGTGCATGTGAGTAGAATGGCTGTTACCGTTTAGACTAATGCAGAGACTTGGTGCATTACCATGCCAGTCTGGCTTAATGCTGTATGGTGTTACTCCAGTTTAACGTGACTCGCTTTGTCTCTGAAGCTGAAACGGCCATTGTTTAGGGAGAGTGGACTACTGAAGACTGAGGGATCACAGCTCAGCTGTTTGGCATAAAAACTGCTGAACTCACTGGAAATGACTCAATATTTGAGAGAGAATTCCGGAGCCTTTCTGTCATAGCTGCACAGTGGAGACAGAAGCAGAAACTAGAAACATCTCTCTTTAACTATTGCTTTATCTTGGTAACATGTAATCCTTTTGACTTTTTATATGGTGCCACCCTGAATGCTACCATTTCCACACTTGGTTTTGTTTTGGTTTGGGATTTTACAAAAGATACATTATCCCTCTTTAATCTTGTTTTCTTACAACATTTCTCATTGTATCCATTGTTGGTGGTAAAAACTTTAAGTGCAGTGTTGTATTGCCCCTGCCCATCTATAACCGCAGACCCAGAGTCGGCAGTCATTAAGGGTACATAGCAGAAACTGGCTTTACCACTGTGGTTGGTACCTTGGAAAACATGTAAATATTCCTTTTTAAAATAACAGTCTAATTTACCAGTTAAGTTACAGTTGATTGGTGTTTATTCAAGAGGTAAATCCTGACTATAAATAATAATTTCTGAGTTTTAAGTATCACAGTATGAACACACTAAGCCCCTGAATGGTGGAGTCACATTATTTAAAAGTTGGTGTTTTACTGTCATGTGATCCTGGAAATATGTTTGGAGATGAGAGTAGCTTAATGCATTTTTCCAGGATGTGTTTCCATGAAAACCCTCTCATCTGTCCTATCTGCACAAGCACATGGCAATGCAGTGAGGAAAATTAGAGAGGAAACACGCGTCTGCTGTTCTTTTGGCTCATATGGCGAGGTAGGAGGCCTTTGACCCTGATTTGATTTGAACCGATCAAGTCTTTGGTGACCGTTGCCCAAACAAAAGGTTTTACTTCTGATTTTCCGTTTTTCTTACTCCAAAATTTATTCATTATTTTAGTTCTTGGTGATTGTGCTAAACACAAAAGCAGTTTGTGTACACCAGTAACTCCACTTTTAAAACAATCCATTCAATCGAATGTACTATGGAGTGAAAATAATGTGGCAAAGATGGTTAGCCCTGCAGACTTACTGGAGAATTTCAGTTTAGCTACATAGTATTATCACTTGCCCTCAATTTGTTACAACCAGAAATACTGAATGATATTCAGCAATTCTTATTTACACAAATATAGGTATATAACTAATCCTTGACTGCATAGACTTTTGGGCCACTGAGCTAGCTCAGCAGCTTCAAGAGCGTTAAGCTGCCCCAGCCCGATAGCCAGAGTTAACTGTCAGACCATGTAAAGAGCCTCGAGCAGTGTGGCAGTCTGTCATCCCAGCACCTGCCCAGTGACATGGAAAGGAAGCCTTTGCTCATTACAGGTGCTCATTACCAGGCTGGGCCAGGGCACTGTGTATGCTACACAGACATTCTCCCTACTGAGCCGTATCCCCAGCCCAGGGAGGTTAGTTTGTTGTTGCTATATTTTGTTTGGGTTTTCAATGTAAACTTTCCCTTTCCTGTGTGTTTAAAATCCATCTTGATCCCTGACTGTCAGTAGTGTCCCTTGCAGACTTCGGATGCTCAGAGTCAGGACTTTTTAAATACCTTATGCCGTCGCAGTGTCAGTGCTTTTGCTTCAACCCTGCTGCTCCCAACATGATCCCTGCCCCTTCCTGCCTCCACCTACATAATATCCCATATATGTGATCCATCTCTAGAGTACTTGAAATCCAAAGTTCAGTGTAGAATACTGTTTAAGGAGTAATAAAGAAGTGTGTGCATGGAGTACGTAGCTGCGGATGTGTAGACCCGGGGGAGATACTCCCTCTAGTGAGAAGAAGTGTACACATGGGGTATGTCTCTATGGATGTGTAGACCCTGGGGAGACACTGCCTCTGGTCCTTCGGTAGTTCATCGTAGTTTCCATGTGTGCCTTAGTGAGTTGTACTTCACCGTGCGCCTCATTCCTGAACACGAGTATACATGCCAGTGTGTTCTATTAATAAAATATGAAAACATTACAGATAAACCTCATTTTGAAATTTAGTTTTTTGTTTGTTTGTTTATCTGTGGTGCTGGACATGGACATCAGGGTGGCTTGCACATGCTAGACCACCATCAGCGACACACCAGCCTTTAGAACACACCTGCGTGTGCGTGTGCGTGCGTGTGTGTGTGTGTGCGCGTGTGTGTGTGTGTGTGTGTGTGTGTGTGTGTGTGCGCGCGCGCGCGCGCGTGTGTGTGTGTTGTGATTATAATTTTATACACATGCTGAATGTTAGTAGTTGAGATATATGTTCTTAGCAATCTCTAGATTTCTTGTTAGGGGCTTGCTTATAAAAAGCAGTGGGGCTGCAGCTTTGAGGCAAACATGACACTGGGAACAGCCTAGGCTACAGCGTCTCCATGCGTTCTGCATTTGTGTGCATGCACATTAGGTGTTAGCCTGCCTGCATCTTAGCATGTGCTGTCGGTCTTTACCATTAACGTGCCCCAGGTGGACTTTCTTTCTTAATGTCATCTTTATGTCTCTTTCTTTTCTGTTAATTAATTAACCTCAGTTTGTAGAGCAGTTTGGCCTCCCTCAAGCTCAGATTGCTAGATGCCTGGCTCAGTTTGTGTTGTCAACAGAGGTTTGCAGCGTACTCTCCAGGCACTGCTTATACTTACAGCACTCCTTTTAAGGTGGTAAGTGTTTTTATTTCCAACATTCATCTTCTCGACTTGACTTCCGCTCTTTCCTCCTAGAATTCCTGCAGGCCTGGAGGTACTTGACATGTTGATGTAATGGGCACTGGTATTTGAAATGTGACAAATGTTAGTTTTAATGTTGTTTCATTAGTAGCAGTATAAGCACACAGCTATATTGGCCTCTGTGTGATACTGAGCAGCGTAGTTTTATAACTGCTGTCACCCCCAATAACATGCTCATGTTTTGCCATTTATTTCCTGACTTTAGTCACTGTACTTTGACTGTTTCTATAATTTTTGGAGGGCATTTGACTGGCAATCTTTCTGTATAAACTCTCTAACATTGGTGCTGTTATTTTTTTCTTGCTATTACCTTTCTTATTGTGTCTTCTGTGGCTAATAATTGATGAGCTTAAATGTCTGTACTTCTCAGTTTGGCCCTTATGTTGCCTGTTCTTCTAAAGCATTCTTTTGCTATTCATTCAACATTCGTTGACTTTTGTTTAACAGGAATGGAAAGGAAATTATTTTCTTCATTGTTGCTAACGATTGTGGTGTCCATTCCTCTCTTCCTTCCCCTTACCCCAGGTCTGGGCTTATCCCTAGCTCCTGGCTGACATACTCAGTACTGACTTTATCCCTAGAAATGAATAAGCATGAAAACCCTGTACCTACCACCCTTCACATTCTGTGTTGTTTCACTATATAATCTTAGAGCTCTCTCTGTGGCTGGCATAGCAGAGAATTTCTTCCACATTAGGTTATTGAGGTGAAAGGCTCACCCTAATGCTAGACTGACTAAAGGAAAAATGAGCGCAGCAGTAACATGCCTCTCCCTCTGCCTCCTGAGAATCCAGTGACCAGCAGCCTCAAAGCCAGAGCAGAAATGCGCTCTCTCCAATCCCTGTTTCTGATACAGAATACGCACTCTTTTATGGGACTCTCTTGTGGATGCTGTGTATTGTCTCACTTAACCCTTGAATCAGTGATTGGGCACAGGTACTGAAAATTACACACAGAAATTAAGAAAAAGAACATTTGAATTGATACTGATTTTTTAAATTAACATATCTAATCTTTAAATAGTTTTTTTATTTGCAGAGCCTTTTGAGAATGACTTTTCTCCTTGGAGTTGCTCCTTTCCTAAGTATTTGACATTGATGTGGCTGGCAAACCAGTGTTAATTGTGTAACATCTGGGTGTACTGTCTACCCTGTGAATGAGTGTTGTGAGGTGGATATAGGCTTGTTCAGATAGTAACTGTCTCTTTTTAAGAGTTCTAGCAAGTTATGTCTTTCAGAGAAATGGCCCATTTCATCTAATTAGTAATAAGAGAGTATATAATATTCCTGTATTTGCTGGTGAATATCCTTGAAATCAAGACATTTCTGTGTTCTCCCCTTTCCCAAGTTGGTTAATTTGATTAGAGAGTTAGCAGTTTTGCTTTCTTTTCAAAGAGCCAGGTTTGGGGGATGTAGTTTACTTGTTAGAGTGCCTGCCTAGAATGCTTACCTCCTGGGTTCTATGCCCAGCACCACACAAACTGGGCATGGTGGTAATTACAGGTAATTACATGCCTGTGCACTCCAGGATTGGAGGCAACAGGATCAATTCAAGGTCATTCTCTACTGCATAGTAGCTCAGAAATTAGCCTGTGCTAAAATGAGACCCTGTCTCAACAGTAGAGAAGCCCAAACCGTTTGGTTACAAACTGATTCTCCTTCTTTTATGTGTGTACTCAAGTATGGAAACCAGAGCTCAGGGCTGGGTGTCTTCCTCAGTTACTCTCCATTTCATAAATAAATACATAAATAAATATTTGCATTATTTTAATGTGTGGTGGGATATGTGGGCCTGGGTACAAGGCCAGAGAGCTCAGTACCAGTTGTTGTGAGCTATCTAGCTTAGATGAAATCTGGGTGTTATTCAGTAAGAGTGGTGATCACTCTTACATCCTGGAGCCATCTCTCCAGCCTGTGCTTAAGTTTTTGAGTGATGTTTGGGCTGCTCTGCCGGCCTGGGGTCCCACTGCTGGGGAGTGCACGCTGCTATTGGAGTCAGATTCAAACCCCCACGCTTACAGTGAGGCCATCCTTTCTCAGTTACCTTTCCTACCCGTTATGTCCTGTTGTTTTGTTTTTTGTTTTTATAAGATTTATTTATTTTATGTATGAGTACAGCATACTATAGCTGTCTTAACACACACCAGAAGAGGACATCAGATCCCATTACTGATGGTTGTAAGCCACCATGTGGTTGCTGGGAATTGAACTCAGAACCTCGGGAAGAACAGTCAGTGCTCTTAACTGCTCAGCCATCTCTCCAGCCCTTATTTCCTGTTTTTAGGTTTATTTTTCTGTAACATTTTCTTTTCCTTCTAGTTACTTTGAATTTTATCTTTTTTTTTGTAGTGCCATAAACTACTAATTTTGTGTCTTCTAATAATACTCCATATTCATTTTTCTATAAATATAGTTTTTGTCATCTATTGCAAATTTTGACATTTTATTTTTATTAAGTTCATAATGCTTTTTTAGAATTTCCCTTGAGATTTGTTTGGCCTGTCTATTATTTGTAACTATACTAGACTAGAGGTAATTAGAGTGTTTATCTAACACAGGTGAGACCCTGGGTTCAATCCTAAGACTTATAAGAAAGCAAACAGACAAAGGAACCTAATCTGATAGATCGCTGGTACTTCCCTAAAGGTTTGAATCAAGGTCACTTACCTTGGTCCTGAGGATATGACCCTCCTGGAGCAGAACATAAAGCATTTTAAGCTAATGCCTTTGGTTAAAGGAAATTACCTGAGATGGTGAGCAGCAACAGCAGGGGAACTAGTCTTGTTGGCTAATGAAGGGGCATTGGAGGCCAGTGTCCTGCAGAGAGTACCACGCCCACCCCAGCCTCTTCCAGCCTCGGAATGCCTGTGCTAATCGCAGCTTCTCTTGCCTTAGCTTTGTGTTTCTCCTGCCCTAGGAACATAGAATAAAAGTTCTTTTTACAAGAGTTTCATATCCTAACAGACTACTTTGTTCAGTTACTTGATACAGTGCTGTCAATTTTGCATGCTTAGCAAGCGCTCTACCAGCTCAGCTACCTATCCAGCCCTGGCAAGCTGTTTTAAATAGAACGAGTTTGCTTTCAGTTTGCTTTGCCAAGGTATCTTTTATATTCAACTGAAAAATCTTTATATTTGATCTGAAAGTATAATTAGTTTATCTTAATATACTCTTTATTTCCTAGAAGTTCTGAGTAAAATTTGGTTGTTAACACTGGCCTCTATAATAAAGGGCTGTGAAACCATGTTGGTTATTGTTTTCATTCTGCTGACAAATTTAGCTGTCTGTGCCGTGTGTGAACTCCACCCGGACATTGACCTGCTTCCTATTTTGATTAGGTCCAAACACAACAGAAACAGCAATAGAGTCTTGCTGTGTGGCCTGTAGCCATCAGATCTGCAGGTTATTGATGCATTTCCAGCTCGGGACCGTAAGCAAACAAGCTCTGCTACAGAGAGCTGCGCCCTTCCTGTCGTGGATTGGATTTACTGTGGAACAGATTTAGGAAATAGGTTTCTGACAGTTTCAAGTTGTGTTTATAAAATGTTACAGGGCGAGGTCTTCCTTTAACTAAAACTGTTTCCTATCTGATGTCCAACTGGGCTTTAAAGTCTTTTTTTTTTTTTTCTTTAAATTCCCTCAAGTAGAGACTTAGGTTGCTTTCAATAGTTTTGGTTGTTTCTGTAAAAAAATGTACAAACAATTTTGTATTCAGCAGATAACTTCAAAAAGACTTACAAAAATCTATATTTAAAATTAATTAATTTATGTGTATTTGTATTTTGTTTGCATGTATATATGCATACTCTAAGATGGCATCAGGTAATTGTGAGCTGCCATGTAAGTCCTGGGAATTGAATTCGGGAGCTTCAGAAGAGCAGTCAGTGCTCATAACCTCTGAGACATCTCTCTAGAATACCAAAGAAAGACTTTTAATAAAAACATATACTAAGCAAAAAATGCTTGTAGCCTGTGACAGTCATGGTTTCACTATTAGAATTTCAGGATGCTTTTTTCATACATAGATAGATAACCCAACTGTGTTCTGTGATGGGGTTTAAGACTTTGTAGGTTAGTTCAATGTAACATTATCTTTATCTAGTGCATCTGTTTTATATACATATATATAT
>NW_022196893.1:24419883-24449872 GCF_008632895.1 Mastomys coucha
ATATATATATATATATATATTTTAAAGCCAGAAAAATGTAGGCCACCCACAAAGTCCTCTGAGGCCTGTCATTGGCGTGAGATGAGAGTGCTGTTATTATGTAACAGTATGTTTGCTGGAGTTTACCTCCATGCAGTTCAAGTATTGTGAGTCTACTGTCCCATAGGACTGTGTTGGCTTGACCTGGGGAGCATGTGCTGTAAGACCAGTTGCAGTGTTGCTATTGCCTCAATACTGCATATAGTGAACATGACTAATAGACCATTTCTGCTTGGTTTGTATGATACTAATACCGGTTCCCTGTCCTGGAAGCTTCAGGATAAACTGGAATGAATGGTTGAGTTCAACTTGATAGCTTTCAAACATTTTATCATTAGAAAAGTGTGTGTGTGTGTGTGTGTGTGTGTGTACATATATGTACATGCTTGTATGGAATTCAGAAAAGTTGCTTCTCTCCTACCATGTGGACTCAAACTCAGGTCCTCAGGCTTAGCAGCCAGCTCCTTCCCTGCTCACAGATACGGGTTTTATATATTATGCTTTGTGTCATGTCATTTTCTAAAACTTCTTTTTAATTTTCTTAGAACTGGTAAGTCTTTTCCCTCCCTCTCTTCCTCCCTTCCTTCCTTCCTTCCTGTTTGCTATTGGTCTCAGGCTGGCTTTGAACCTATTTCATAGCTCAGGTTAGCCTAAAACTGATGCCATGGTTCTGTTGCGTCACGTTTTGTGAGCCCACACTACCACGCCTCCCTTTGTGAGTTAATTTCAATATTGTGATAGTAAATTTAGTAAAATTTAGCAACCTAAATTCATTGAGTCCTTACATAGCTGTTTTTAAGCAGTCAAAGCATATTGCACAATTTGACATCCTGAGTTCAGGTCTGTGAACCCATGTAAGGTGGGAGAACCAATTCCACAGAACTGTCCTCTGACTGCCATACTCCGTGTGTACAGATCCATCTATGTGCAGTGTGTGTACATGCATATACACATCCATAGGTATAGATCCATACTCAGTGTGTAAAGATATACACACACATTTAGTGTAGAGGAAATATACATTTTAGTGGGCAGCAAATATGTAATTGCCAGTGATAAAGTTTACATATTCTGAAATAAAAGTATATATTTATTAAAAAACACACAACACATATATATGTGTGTTTATATACACATGGATGTAGTACACACATCTGTGTGTGCATGATCTTTTGTTTGGATCTTAACCTTGTTTGGTGGCTTTGGTTAAGTATTTGTAAGCATCTATCTCAGATAGATGCTTAAGATTCTTACAGCTTTTTGTTATATTTCAAACAATTTTGAATTGTGATTCAAAGACTTTGAAGTTCAGAAACTTTTTCCTTCCTCCGTACCCCCTGGCCTTCAACTCAGAGATCCTTCTGCCTCTACTGGGATTAAATGTGTGGCCAGCATGCATGACGAGCCTTTTCTCTGTTAACAAATGAATGAGGACTTGTTCACCTTCCCCCTCTTTACCTAACCCAAGTGGGAAGCCCTGTATGGAGTCTGTCTTGCTTCAGAACCCCACCCTGCTTCTTCTCTCAGTGATGGGTGTATCTGTTTGTCTGTCTGTCTGTCTGTCTGTGCTTATTCAGTTGTGAGCCGATACCCAAAGCAGGTTTCCTCTGTGGCTGTGCTGGTATTGGAGGTTCCGCTGTGTTACTCTGTCCCTTACAGGTTTCAGCAGCAGAGCTCTACTGACTCAGCAGCCATGTGTTTAGTTCGTTAAGTTTACTCACCTAACCAAAGTGTGTTTTGCCATCCTAGGTTTACCGACAAGACTGCGAGACTTTCGGAATGGTGGTGAAAATGCTGATTGAAAAAGATCCTTCTTTAGAAAGGTCTATACAGTTTGCACTGAGGCAGAACTTACACGAAATAGGTGAGCGCTGTGTTGAAGAACTTAAGCATTTCATTACTGAGTACGATAATTCTACTCAAGATTTTGGAGACTCTTTTTAGAAGAAGTAGTACCTGAGGTCAAAAAATTTTTTTAGATTTTTTTCTCCTTGGATTGTGTAAATCCGTACTATTTTGTGATGAAGAGAAATACTTTATGATAGCTGAGTACATTTCTTAGTATTAAATAAACATCTACAATAGCTTTAAAGTATCTTAATTAGAATGTTTCCCCTATGTGTAGAATATTCTACTCTATCTTCATACACCTCCTCCCTCCAAAAATAATGTTCAATTATTTTAATGTTCAAAAAAGCAGTTCTGGAGAGCAGCTTTCTATATTAACTCATGCTCCATGGCCTTCCGTGCTGTTCTAGGATAGTCTTCTGGAGTACCGTGTAAAGGTTGTCTTGAGTTCAGATGTTCATTTCTGTACCGAGAGTACTGAGTCTTGTCGGGGCTTTGGTATTCTAATTGCCCAGCTCCTTCATTGTCGTTTGTAAACGTCCTTCTCCATCACCTTCTGATTGGTTTAAGAAAGCACTGATGGCCTGTAGGTCAGGAGAGGAAAGGTGGGACATCAGGGCAGAGATAGAAACTGTGGGAAGAATTTGTAGAGAATTTGCCACCCGAACACAAAGAAGTCTGACTTTCAGGGACTGAATGACATAATGGGCCACGTGACAAATGTGGACCCAAATAAATGGGTTAATTAAGTTATAGGAATTATTTGGAAACAATTCTAAGCTATAAGGCCTAGGCCTTCATAAATAATAAAAAGTCTCTGTGTCATTGCTGGGAACTGGTGAGTTGAAACAGTCTGACGATAGTGATCATTTGGTCTCCGGAGTTTAATTTGTAGTTAAGATTATTCCAGGTTGCATACAATAGTGGTACTGTTAGCATTTTGAGATAGTGATGTCTTAATGAATTAGAAGTTTGCTATCATATGATATTTGCTTTGAGAATAATTCTTATTCAATATAGGAAAAATGCACTTGAAAATCTGTAAGGATCTGTTAGAACAAACTCTTCCTCCCAAGTCAGTGAACTTAGTTCATCTCTTCTATGAAGTGCTCTTGAGGCTCCTAACTGCTCTCTCTCTAGACAATATTATAGACTAACAGGAGGGGTAATCTGAGATGCAAGATGAATTTTACATCGAGACGTCTCAGAAACCCTTCTCGTGGGTATAATAAAAAATTAGAATATACAGAGCACTTACGTTTGTTTTAGGCTTACATTGTATACAAAAAGGGGACCTGACAAGGCACTCATGCTTGGGGTTAAGTTACAGATTACTCTGTTAATCTCCGTGATCTCAGTTCTGTAGGCTTAGAGGGTCTCACTCGTCACAAGTGTCCTCAGAAAAATGAAGCAGAAAACATTGAGGCCAGCATGGCGGCCAGCACCTCCTGAGTGAGCCAGTGCATAAGTGAAGAGACAATTAGGATCTTTTGCTCACTTCCGGGTCCCTGGTTCATTGAGGCAAAATACTAAATTTGTGACATTAGGCACCTTAAAAATCACTGTTTTAATTACTGCCCAATCAAATTATCTTTTTTTTTTTTTTTAAGTCAAGGTCTTAGAGTATATCCCTAGCTTGCCTGAAAATCTCTGTGAAGACCAGGCTAGCCTTAAACTCACAGAAATCTTCCCACCACTATCTCTTACATGCTGGCATTAAACCCATGTGCCACCATGCTCAGGATCCTTTTTGTTTGTTTGTTTTCATTTTCATTCCGTTGTGTCCTTTTACTTTTTATTCGAGACAGGGTCTTGCTGTGTACCCTAGGCTGGCTTCAAACTTTCCTTCCCTGGCCTTTAACTTTTGGGATTCCTGCCTCAGCTTTCCTGAGTTACAGGTGTGAGTCCCGGTGCTTGCCATTACGTTCGGTGGCCCCTATGAGCCTGTCTGCAGAGATACCCCTAAATCACATACAGATTAAAGTAGAAATAACAGTCTGATAATTTTAATTAGCCCTAAAATGGATGTATGAAGATATGTATTATGCCATTTTGAAAATTTAAAACGAATTGAGGACATTTTTTTTCTTCAGTTTTTGAAGTGAGAACTTGGAGTTACTTGGGCACTGAGATTCTATGCATACCTTTTATGAGCATATTCGTCTTCCGTGTGTGTGGTGGTCGATGCTGGTCACTTCAGTAAGACCACATGCAATTTTTCCTTTTTCCCTTCCACTAGTTCTCAGCTCTTCAAATCAAGTTGTTAACAAACATAAGTATAAAATTTGAGAAGCTACCAAGGCAAACACATTATTCATTTGGTAGAAACATTCATTTAAAAAATGAGAATCTTACTATTAAATTATTTAAGTGAAGGTCCAGCCAGTAATCCTCTTCCTTCGAATCACACTCACCCTTGGAAGCTGTTCCCAGCTTGCCATCTGTGTTGTTCTGCCAGGCTCCACAGTGTTAAATGCTTTGTTTACCTTCGTTTTTTTAAAATGCCTTTTAACATCTAAAATTCATGTGTACTAGAATATGTATTTTATAAAATGTTTGTGATTCTATAGAGACGTGTTTATAAATTTCCCATTGTTTTTCAGTATATCTAATTCATGTGATAAGTTTTCATTATCTCACCATAAGGCCTTGATGATCAATATGGGGGAAGCAGATACTCTAAAATGCAAATAAAGCATCCAATACTAAGCAATGAGCTTGTCTCCTCTCATTCTTCCCGGTTCCTATGGCTGCAGGGTATGCGTTTTCATCTCTGCCTACGTGGTGGCTCTGCTAGTCAGTTCAGCTCTGGACAGCCAGCTAGAAGTGGGATGATTGAGGCACTGTTAACTTGGATGATTTCTGGGGTTTTGATGGTCCAGAGCCTCGTTGTGCCTGGCACAGTGACTCTAAGTAATTATAGAACTGAACTACACGACTGAACTTCTTCTGCCTGAGCTGTTGCTCCTGCTGAGCAGTAACCTGGCTCTCTGCTCCAGTCTGGTTCACAGCATGGAATGCTTATCAGCCTAAAGCTGACTTCACCTCTAAGTGAAACTTGACCCCTGGGTCTTAGAGAAATAGGATTTATTCAGACTGAGAGGTATTAGGAGTTCAGAAGGAGGGAACGGAACAGCGAACAGCGAAAGGTTAGTATGTGCCTGTGTGGCCAAAGTCAGTTTTCACTGCTGTGACAGAACTTCTTTTGCATCTTGATTTTAGGCTAGTGTGAGCTCTCGTCTGCTGGGCTCCATTGTCTCTATATCTGTGGTAAAGCAGGACTCATGGTGAGGAAACGGTATCAGAGCAGAGTTGCTGGATCCATAGCCTAGAGGCCAGAGGAAAGGGGGGAGGGGTTAGAGAGGGAGGGAGGGAGGGAGGGAGACACTTGTGGGCCTCTTCCTCCTGAGCCTCTAGATACCACATTCAGGGAGTGTCTTCCCCCTTGTTGTCACCTTTTGAGAAAGAGCTTCCCAGACATCCAAAAATGTGCCTTTCTAATAAGCTTCTAGGGGCTTCTCAGTCCAGTCAAGTGGACGGTAATAGGTGTGGTGCTATGTGCAATGGAAAGCCTGAAGGAAACAAGACAATGAGCTCAAGCTGAAGGCCCAGAATGCGAAGCTCTGCCTGTGTGCGCACAAGTGCAGGGAAGAGACGGAAGGGGAAAATAAAGTGTTTGAGGTCTCCCAACCAAGAACAGAAAAGGTCTTTCAAGAAAACCCACTCCTCACCCCTTTTCATACTCTGCTTGTCTAAAATTGGATATACATTATCTACAGAGTTTGTTTGTCAGCTCAGAGGCGTCTGCCGCAGCAGGCCTTCTTCATGTGAATTAGCCTGCATTCGTGATACACAGTAAGTTTCCTGATGGTTTTTTTTTCAGATATACATGTGTTAATTTCATACATCTCCCATTACTTCCTGTGGTCCTATTTCTCCTGATCCTCTTCTTAGGTTGTCTCTTTCCTGTGGTTTTCTTTCTTCTTCTTTTTTTTGGCTGGGGGGAGGTGGGAGTTGCCCATTTTTTTTTACAGAAGCTTAGATGAGAATTTATTGCCACGTGACTAATGGCAATACTAGCAAATAAACAAAAAACCCTGCAACCATCAAATGACCTGTTAATCACGAGCCCCTCGGCACTCTTGTGTGGGTCTCTGCAGGCATTCAGAGCTGCGTGAGGGCATGGCATGCCTGGGAGACAGTGTCCCAGCAATCTTCCCCCATCCTGTGGCTCTTCCATGCTTACATCGTGTCGTCTATCCGGTGAACTTTGGGTGCGGTAACCTCATGACGTGTATCTTCAGTCACTGCTGACCTCCTGCAGAAAGAAGCAACTGATCGAATCTGGCACTGGTGCTAATCAGTGGGCAGTCCCATACCATTTCGAAGGTGATGAGCATTATCATTTAGCAAAAAAACAGCAACTAGAGTTTCTCACTAGGGCCTGTGACCTCCCTAGACATTAGCTTTGGTCCAGGTTTGCTATTTTATTCGTTGAAGTTATTCTCACCATTTTCCACTTCTCCAGGTCTGGGGTGGCTTTCCTTTAGCTTGGCTCTGCAGGGTCGCCGTGGTTGAGATGCTCCTCCAGCCAAACCCATTCCCAGCTGCTTTGAGTTGAAGTTTTTCCTGAGCAAAGCATTATGCATGTTAATATACTTACGTTTTCTTCTTAATCTCTTTCCTGTGACCGAAGTCTATCCTGACTACAAACTGTTCTTCTAAATGTATGTGTGGCGGAGGTTGGGTGGGGGTGGTGTTGGAATGTACATGTGTTTGCCCACAGAATCCCAGAAGTGTGTCAGGTCCCCCAGAGCTAGAGTAGCTTGTATCCCTCCTAACCTGCCCATTGCTGCTCCTGGGATCCAAACTCTAGCCTTCTGATAGAGCACTGAGTACTCTTAACCACTGAGCTGTCTCTCCAGCCCTCCAACTACAGACATTGGAGTTGAAGAGTAAATACGTCATCTCCCTTCTACAGGACATGGTAGGTTAGAGGAGAATGTTAAGAATGCCGCATCAAGCTTGTTGCTTATGACTGAATTTGAAATTACAGGAATAATGTTACTGCCAGAATTCATTGATTTCCCATAGCTGTCAACTGCTTTCTGGCCCCGAGCCAGTCCCAGATCCCGAACCTCATGGAGCCGAAAGCTAGATACCCCTAAGGAAGGACTCTGCTGTACTTTGCATCAGTTTCTCTCCAGGGTTTGCAGTAACACCCTAATCTCCAAGGTAGGCTCTGACAGTTCCTTGGCTGTTCCTTTCCTGGTGAGTGGCAGTCTGTGCCGTAGGCATCCATTCATCCAGTTGTCCTCAGAGCTGGAGCTGTCGAGAGCACCAGGCCACTTCTGAGTGCCAGACCAAAGTTGGACTACAGGTGGTTTCCGTGCCCTTCCTGCCAGCTCTTGAGAGTGCTGATGCCATCCGATCCTATTGAGTAAGCAAGAAGGAACAGCTCCAGGGTTAGGCGTGAAACAAGCTACCGGCATATACTCCCAGCATATACACCTGTCCAAGGCTGAGCGGGTAGTGAGTAACTGACTGTGCTGGCCTCACGATTATGGTTAAGTGTATGGACTGAGTTCTTTGCCGAGAACGTGCTGCCCTGGACTGTAGGCCTCTGCCTTTTCATCCATTCTCAAGCAGAGTGTGGCCTCCCTGTTTCTCCAATAGAAAGATCTGTTAGAAGGGACTTCGGTCCCTGTGTCGTGCTCTTGGGTGAGGTTAGGGTAGATGTCCTTTAGCATGTTACTCCTGGCAACTTGATATGGAAGCTTTTTTTATTGCACTCAAGTACTTAATTTTGTCAACTAGCATCCAAAACTTAGCTTCACTAATGGTGGCCTGGGCAGGTTACACTTGTCCTGCATTGCCAGGGTCCTCACTGACCTTGGGTTAAGGGGAAGGAACTTAAGGTCTAAAAGGCTTCACCAGTCCTCTGAGATTATCAGTGCGCATCCAGCTGCGTGTGGCAGTGACACGTCACGGTGACACATGTGGCAGCCTAATACGCACTATGTCCCAGCAGGCCCAGCATGTCATCTTCTGAGCTGTTCTACAAAAGACCTTTCCACTACCTTTGTAGAATAGAATATACAATACTATATTGAATATAGCGTCAAGTGTATTCACGTTTATTATGTTGAAGGTTTATTAGACTCCAAGGAGCAGCTAACCTCTACTTCAGTATATGATCAAGGTTCAACTACCAGTTTCATCTCTCCTTGTGAACCTGTTCACAGGTAATCCTTTGCCAATGAACTTGCTTGATCCCTGCAGTGCTGAGGGTAAAACCCAGGCCCAGGGAGGAGTTCATTCTCATTTTTGCTGTCAGTGACAAGAGAAGCCACAAGTCTCCCAAAGTAGCTGCCACTAGCAGCTAGCACCTGTCAGGGCCAGGGCTTTAACCCATTCATTCCAGTCTGTGATCAGAATCATTAGATGAAATAGAAAAGTTGGTTGTTGTCCACAACTGGTTCAAATCTTGCTGCCTGTGCACATGCGCTCTTTGGTACACATATAGCTAATGTGCAATTTAAGTGTAATGGATTTTATATATATATATATATATATATATATATATATATATATACATATAAATAATTAGAAACATTGTAAGGCCATTTGAAAAATATCTTGGGCTGGAGAGATGGCTCAGCGGGTAAGAATACTAACTGCTCTTCCAAAGGTCGTGAGTTCAAATCCCAGCAACCACGTGGTGGCACACAACCACCCGTAATGAGATCTGATACCCTCTTCTGTTGTGTCTGAAGTCAGCTACAGTGTACTTATGTATAATAATAAATAAATCTTTGGGCCAAAGCAAGCAGGGACTGAGCGAGCGGAGCTGACCAGAGCTAGCAGAAGTCCTAAAAGTTCAATTCCCAACAGCCACATGAAGGCTCACAACCTTCATTTACATGTACAGCTACAGTGTACTCACATAAATAAATAATAAATAAATAAATCTATCTTTAAGAAAGTAAAAAATAGCCATTTTTTAAAAAAAGAAAAAAATGTTAATTTGCTCTTTCTCTCTCTCTGTCCGTCTCTGTCTGTCTCTCTCTATATACTTGTTTCATGTCGATTCATGTGACTTTCTCTTTAGAGCTACTTCAGAAAAGACAAGTGATCCTAGGCAGATCTGTTGGTAATTGAAAAATCTGCAAGGCAAAGCAGAATGCTGACTGGGGACTCCTCTCCTCAGAATGCTGAAGGTGCTGGGAAGCCTTTGAGATCTGGTATTCCTACAGCTAAAGTGCTGATGCTGATGCAGTGCAGGCCTCCCACCCCAGATCTCCTGATTCCTGGAGTCCAACACACTGTGCCTCACTTTGTGAGATCCATTGGCTTGTGCTGAGTCTACTGTCTTCCAGTACTCGCTTCATTCCGTTGAGTAGGACGACTAGGCTGTCTAGCAATAAGGGAACTAACTAACTATATTTATCTTGGTAAACATATCATGTATGTTGTCAGGAGTCAAATGATTCCAGAAAGTAGGTGGGCCATTAATTCTAAAGTTCATCGAACGCCACTACCTTGAATACGTAATGCAGCATAAGAAGTCTCTTACTTATCAGTAAATTGCTCATGAAACTGAAAAGCTTTTGTACAGCAAAGGACACTATCATTTGGGTAAAGTGTTAGGCTTCAGAATGGGAAAAGATTTTTACCAATTACACTTGATGGAATGGCTAATATCTCCAATAAAAAGAACTCAAAAAAAAAAACTGGAAACCAAGAAAACAAATAACCCAATTTAAAATGAAGCTCCTATCCAAACAGAGTTCTCAAAAGATGAAACACCCAATGGCTGAGAAACCCTTAAAGAAAAGTTTCATGTCCTTAGTTGTCAGGAAGTCCAAATCATGATGACTCTGAGATTTCAGCTCACACTAGTCAGATGGACAAGATAAATAAGTAACAATTTATGCTGGTGGGGACATAGGGAAAGGAGAGCATTTATCATTTCTAGCGGGAGGGCATACTTATGAAAATCAGTGTAATGGTTTCCTCAGGAAGCGAGAAAAGATGTACCTCAGAACGCAGCTGTACCACTCTTGGGCATCTACCCAAAGATCACTTGATCCTACCACAGAGACATTTGCTAAATTCAACTTTGTTCATCGCTGCTCTATTCAGAACAGCCAGAAACTGGACACAGCCTTGATGTCATCGGTGGGTAAAGGGATGATGAGGATTTTTGATATGTTTACACAATAGTATATTATTCAGTCATTAAATCATAAAATCCCCAGGTAAATGAATGGAGCTAGAAAAAAACCCAGATGTCAACCAGACCCCAAAAGACAAACATTGTGTGTACTTTTCATCTATGGATATTAGCTTTTAAGCCTTTGATAGGCATGTCACAGTTTATATAACTACCGATATTAGGTATAGAATAAGGGACTAGTGGCAAGGAAGGAATCCCTAGAAAGGAGGGATAGAATAATAGTTTTGGAGTGACCGGACAAAGACTGGAGTAGGAGCATTAAACAGGGAGATGGGGAGAGGGGAGGGATCGCCAACACAAAGGGCCTCTCCCTGTAGACGCTTCCTTGACAATATACATGTATGGAAGAAATCTTAACAGAATAGTGGGGAGGACTGCCCCAACCAAACATCTTTTGCCACCAAGGGAAACCTCCAGTGCCAAGAATGGTTACATCTAGTTGATTGAAGAGGCCCCATGGAAGCTGCAATGACATCTCAGCTTATTGCCCAATATATTGGTTGCTCTCCATGCTACGGTAAGACCCTGTTGCTGAAGGCAGTGCTCACATAGCTATTGAACACAGAGAAGTCACGCTGGTGCCTAACTAGAGTCTTCATCCCTATTGTCTGGTGTTCACGATACTGAGTAGTATTCTGCACTCTACCAGGAGAGAAAGGCAGTCACCTAGCTGCAGACCCTGCCGTTTAAGTTGTTGCTCTGCCCATACTTTATGATGGTGTTGGCAGTACAGATGTGGGAGTAACCAACCACTCTCTGATTAGACTTAACGCCTACTCCATGAAATTGAACCCATACCTGACAGTTCTCCGGTGCCCACAAACCTGAGACTAGATAGGCCTATAGTCTGTGGGCCTAAGGGAAAACCAAACACTGCTATTCTACTAATGAAACAGCAATAAAATGACTCCTAACAATATTCTGCCTTTCCCATAGATCAGTGCCTTCCCCGTCTGCATCAGAGATGCTTCCTCCTGCAATAGGTGGAAACTTAACGCCGAGTCCTGGACAATGCACAGGGAATGTAAGATTTTAGAGCAGAGAGTCCTAATAGGGATGTCTTTATGGCACCTCGTCCCTTAGGGCTCAGTGAGCTCTGTGGAAAAGGAAACAGACTGTAAAAGCTGGTGGAGATGGATGGTACCTGGGACACGGTGCCTTCCAAACACACCAGGACTGATGCCCATATGAACTCAGACTGACAGATCCATGGGGGTCTGCACAAGTTCAATTCAAGTGGGGTCCCAGCACTGGGGGCTACAGATGCACATAAGCCCATATCCCTACCCAAGAATCTATCTCCTGTGTGTCTTTTTTTTTTTAAATATATATTATTTTTTCCAGTTTTGTGCTTTTATGGGTTTTGGTTGTATATGTCTATGTGTGTATTTTTCTTTGCTTTTTCTTTTCATTCTGATTTGAAAACTCCTGATAATTTTCCTTTTATGTCCATCTTCAGATGTTTCTATGAGCAGTATTAGTGTTGGGCCTGCCTTAGACAGCTGTAACTTGATTAAGGCTCTTGACTTAAGGACTGGAGATGGCAGGTGGCTGGCCGCAGGCACATCAGGCTGGACAGATTTTCCCCGATACATTCAGTTAGTGTGTAGAAGCTGGGGAATCTCATAGAAGCCAACTCCTAGCTTCTCTTGTAATGCTTTGGACCTGATAACGAGGGGAGCAATAGCAAGCAGTTCTGGGTACACATTCCAGCTCTTGTCCCATGCTTCCCATCTACTGGGAGGGACAACGGGTGACATCTCCTTTTACTTCCGCTACTTCTGACTTTCACTGCAGAATTAGACCATGGAACGGGGACAGCAGATACATGTATAGCTCTTGTCAGTGAGCACTGTAGGGACTCCAGTGAAGCCCGTATAGTCCTCAGTATCTTTCTCTCCATTGGCTGGTCAGAGGCATGCATCTCCCAAGTGACACTCCTCGACGATCAAACTTTGGAATTCAGTGACTGAGCAGCATACTCGATGCTCTTTCTAACCGTGTCTATTCAGGTGTTTGCTTCAGGGTTAGTGCTGTCTTTATAGGACTGCTACAACTGCCTCCCTTTCTCCTTCTGTAGACTTGGGTGAGCCCAAAGTTATATTAGCATTGTTCATTGATAAGGAAACAGAAGTATTCACTGTAAGTTTTGGCAATCTATAATTATGTAAGGAAACAAAATTCATGATTACTGCCAGATTACTGGCAAAATAATCTTTTGAAGCTTGTACTTGCAGAGCATACAGGGTGCTGCCTTCAGCTGCCACATGCTCTTTGGCCTGAGTAAGTCTGTTGGGTGTGGCGCAGCGAACAGTGCCCTCTGTAAGCACACCACTACATGTAGGAGCTTACATTCTTCAACACCAAGAAAGCTGCCCATGTGCATTCTCCTTGTGTGAACCACGAGGATCTCCTGGAGGAAAACTGGTGGCATCCATCAGCTGCCAATATGTAACTTTTTCCCCAGTACTTTTTCTGCTCAGCATATAGGCACTTGTGCCAGTGTCATATGTGTATGGGGAAATTCAAGTATATCACCAAAGGCCTTTTTGAATAACGGTGTACCCCAAAACAGAGGAGAAACAACTGATTGTAGTCATGGGGGTAGAAAAGCAAGTCACAGGGTAGAGCTCACCGCCTCTCTGTCAGAAATTGATCTCAGGGCCTTGTACACACTGCCACTGAGCTACCCCCTATCTCAAGGAGAATTCTTAAGATATACTCTGTGTTTGGAACATCTGAAGGGGGCACTGAAACTGGATAAGCCCTGTTTACTCATGGGGATGAGGAGTGGGAGGAAGCTTCAGCGTTTAATTCTGCTGACAGGATTCCTGCCATGCGTACTCTTCATTTTCATAGTGACCTATTCTTACCATGCAGAGCACAAGGCCCTCTCCCCACTGCAGCCTTTCTGCAGGGCCTCTTTTTGGCCTTGGCGTCTCTACAGATGGATGCTGAGAGGTACCTGTCCACGGGTTTACCTACCAGATTCATGCCTGGCACTTTTCTGAGGACAGACAGCTTTCTCTTTGCTTTTGATAAGAAGAGCTCTCCTCAAGTCTGGGGTTCAACAGAGATCCTTTAGGAAGTCTGCGGACTTAACCATGCCTGCGCAGCAGAACAAAGTGGAAGATTCAGACTCGGAAAGGTTGTTTATCATTTATTAAGCCTTTATTAAACACCTCCCTGAAAGGCCCAGGGTGACACCAGGACCTTTAGTTGGGACCAAGATGTAAATGCAAGGACAGCACAGACCAAACTACCCGCTCGTTAGTTCAAATCCAACATGACTCTCCACAAACCAGAGCCTCGTGAACTTGGTACTCTGGCTTATTCTTCCTGAAAAATCTTAAAAGAAAACTGCAACTGGAAACCCAGTTTTCAAAATTGCTTTTAAAGGCCAACAACAGTCGGAAGGAAAAGGGCAGAAGAAATAACCTCTCTGTACATAGTAAGTCTACACAGAAAGCTCTTTGTGTGGGCCTTCTCACCTGCTGAGACTCCCCTGCCCGGGGAAGAACACCCAGGTAACCCCTCCTTGGTTTCACCATACACTCCAGAGGTATGTGTGGGGTTTGGTTTTTTTGTTTTTGTTTTTTTTTGTTTTTTTTGTTTGTTTGTTTTTACATTTATACAGTTTACAAAGCTTGACCCATAAATAACACTTGTGAGATTAACAGGGCCTGGTACCAAGTATGTACATAGCCCCATCATGCATACAGAGCCTTTTTTTTTTTTTTAATATTGAAGAAAAGAAAAAAAAAAGCCAGCTTTCCATCACTAAGCAATATAATTGACTGTCTAAACTTAGAAGCCCTGACTAAAGTACAAGCAGTCATCTCATCCATAGATGCTGTTTCTGAGTTCCAAACAAATCTAGCACGGCAGTGTAACAAACATCTTGCAATTCAGGGATATAAAAATATCAGCTTTAAAATCTGAACTGTACAGTATATACATTAATATTTGCACCGTTAAATTAGGAATACACTTAGGTCTATGAAATACTACATATAAATAGCAAGTTCTTTCCATCTGTAGCTGGGAGTAATACAATATGTTTACCTGGCTAGTAAGGGCTGAAGGAGAACAAGTTCGCCTTACACAATGAACACACAGTGTTAGCTAGGTCGTTATGGTGACAAGCATGCCTCACAAGACACCAGTCAGGACCTGAGCCAACCTGACTGAGTTAACGACAAAGCACTATTGCTTACAAAGGTGGCTATCCATCTTCTAACACACTCCGTTCAATCACCTGCTGGCAGTTTCTAGAGTGTTCTCTTGTGGACTAGACACCAAAGCGGCTGTAATTTACTTGCCACGGGCACAAGGCCGTGTTAATATGGCACCGAGACTGGAGAAACCACGCCTTTCGTGTGTTAACCTGACTGTAAACACAGTGGAGCCAAAGAAAGCACTTTACACTACTTTAGCGACTTTCCTAGGATGAATACATGGTCAAAGTCCAGGCTAAATGACTAAGTTTTAAACAAAGAATCTCCATGTCTACTTGGTTAAGAAATGATACAGTTTTTCCCTTTGTGTCCCTTTTTCTTCTTGGATTTAGTTGTCCTCTGATTAAACTGTGGAGTGGGCAGTGCAGAAGTCGGACTAGAAAGGTCATCCGTATAGTAGGTGAATCTCTGTGGCCGCGGCTGAGGGATCGGCTGTCCGAGAAAATACCCTTCTTCTTCCGAGTCGGAGGAGGACGTGGAGGACGAACACCAGGAGTCGTCGTCCTCACCGTAGAGCCCCAGAAATCGGTTCATTCCCGGGTTCTGCAGGGCATAATCAGACGTGGCGTGGGCATACTGGCCATAGAGGTTGGCATTCTGCATGTATGCTTGGAGCTCCCGGGCGCCTTTATTCTGTATGAATTTCTCATAGTTATCAGGGGTATACAGCCGAAGTCTGTCCTTGGCGGAGTACTTCCTTTCTGTGACTAGGTTCAGGGCGTTATCAGACCGTGACTTTCTGCTTCTCCGGTGGCGATGGTGGGGAGGCCTGGATCCCCTCTCTTCAAAGTGATACACTCGTCTCCGAGTCCGTTCGCTCATTGGAGGCTGCCGGATTTCAACGTCATAGCTTCCGTTGTCGATGACATCATCTGAAAACTTGACCTGCTGCGGTCGGGACTGAGACTTGGATCTTCTGAGCACCGGCAGGTGCACTGGTTTCTCCTCGGGTATAATTTTTTCTGGGCACAGCTCTGAATTCAGACTTTTTAATGACTCTGCACTCCTGTGCAGCATAGAAGAATTCAGAGTTCCCATATTGCTCATTTTCTCACAATCCTCTGGCTCTATCTCCTCAAAGTTTTGGAGAGAGTATAACGACGGTCTTGGCTTGCTTTCTCCATCCACCGACGCCCCTGCAGCAGAACCCAAAACACAACATCATTCTCACAAGTCCTAACACTGTCAAAGTTGTTAAATGTGATCCAGAAGAGCATTTTAAGGAAAAGTTCCTATTTGATCATCTGATCAAAGCACCCCGGGTTAGGTACTGTGCACTGTTTACCAACTGAGAAGTAGGAATCCTGTTAATGCTACTAGGGAACCAACTGATTGTTGTAGCAGGAGGCAGGAGCAGCAGAAATGAGCACCTATTCACAACAGGACCTGTCCATCCACTTGTTAACCGAACCCCTGCAGTGTGGGTGGTCTCCTTCATCTTAGACGGCCAGCAGCCTGCTCTATGTAGTCACACTGGAACACAGCTGTACATGTCTGCATAGATGCTGCCTGGGGCTGCTTCCCCCAGTGAGAACTGAGTAGCTTGAACAGAAACAACATGGCCTGGCCAAAAAAGTGCAATGAAGCCCTCGAGAGCAGAAAGCTTGCCAGCCCCCAGGCCTGCATCATGTTGTCAATTATTCTACTTCCAGATTGCTCTTAGTTCTAAACCGAAATCAAGGAAAACTCAGTTACTCAAATATCTATGGACCCAGGACAGAGGGAGACTGGGAAGGCTATAATGTCCTTTTTACAGAGAGCCTGTTTCTCAGCTCATTACTCCTAAGGACTGTCAGCCTCTAACATTTTTAAGTTTTGAGTTCTCAGCACTGGGGGTTAAATGAAGGAGTTTGTACACGAAGAATGCCTGCTGTACTTGTGAGCTTCACCTCCAGACCCTGCCTCTCACACTTCTACCCAATTGTATGGGGCCTGGCAGGCAATCTTACCCGCGTGCTTCCTGTTTACAGGGAGACTCATCATGTCTGGCAGGCAGGCCAGGAGCTAGGATGGAGCAATGTTTCTTCTGCACAAACCACTCTGGCAGCAGACAGGGCACGCATGGCTCTTTCATGTCATATTGCATGTATTACAGCAATATAACACACTGGTTATATTACTATCCTGTCTGTCTGTCTGCCCTCCCCCACATCTGGTTTTTTCAAGACAGGGTTTCTCTGTGTAGCCCTGTCTGTCCTGGGACTCACTCTGCAGACCAGGCTGGACTTGGACTTGCAGAGATCCGCCTGCCTCTGTCTCCCAAGTACTGGGATTAAAGGTATGCACTACACCACTGCCTGGCTTAAAGTACAAATTATAAGGTGGGGTTTTTGTTTTTGTTTTGTGTTTTGTTTTGTTTTTGCCTATCTTTTGCCATGGAGCAAAATCGGGCTGTCAAGATGGCTCAGTGGGTAAGAGCACTGACTGCTCTTCAAAGGTCCTGAGTTCGGATACCAGCAACCACATGGTGGCTCACAACCATCCTTGATGAGATCTGACACCCTCTTCTGGTGCGTCTGAAGACAGCTACAGTGTATTCGTGGAGAAGGAGCAAGCAGAGGTCATGAGTTCAATTCCCAGCAGCCACAGGATGGCTCACAGCTACAGTGTACTTAAATAATAAATAAAAAAAAGTGGCCAGGCGGTGGTGGCACACGCCTTTAATCCCAGCACTTGGGAGGCAGGCAGATTTCTGAGTTCGAGGCCAGCCTGGTCTACAGAGTGAGTTCCAGGACAGCCAGAGTTATACAGAGAAACCCTGTCTTGAAAAAACCAAAATAAATAAATAAATAAATAAAGTTTAAAAAAAAAAAAGAGTTAAAAATCTGGGCTGGTGAGATGGCTAAGCTTTTAAGTCCCCCTAAGTTCAAATCCGCATGGTGGCTCACAACCACCCATAATGGGATCTGACGTCTTCTGGTGCATCTGAAGACAGCTACAGTGTACTTATTTATAATAATAAATAAGTCTTAAAAAAAAGAGTTAAAAATCTTATAACGTACTCAGGCTTCTTTTAGTATCTTAAAGTGCATTTGGTCTAATCTAAGTATAGAATATCTAACCAATAACCCAGACAGAGACTTCCCTTATCCAAGCTGGTTTTCAGGCTATGTTCAGAATGTTAGACGTATGTACTCAACTACAAGACACGTCTGTTTTACTATCTTGTGGCATGCCAATGAAACACCTTCACTAAGACAACCAGAGTCTTAAATAGCACGCCCCCTACTGGCACTCAGTTAACTCGTGTATCAACCTTTCCAGGCCTGCTTTTTCAAATACCTCACAACCCTTGGATGACATACCTGTGATGTTGGACAACGCCAAAGAATCCATAGAATCCCGGACACTCTGTTCTGGTTTCAAGTCAGATAGGCACTCCAGGGAGTCTTCATACCACTGTGTTTGGTCATGATTATACCCTGCAGCACCGTGGTCCAGATCTAGCTCTTGCAGCCTTCGGCTGCTGGCTGGGCCTGGATGGCTGCCGTAGGCAGAGTCACCCAGCCCGTCTTGGGACTGGGCCCAATACATATCAGACTGATACTTTTTACTTGCGAGGCTCTGGTGAGTCGGCTTTACCTCGGGCTTATTTGTAACCATGCTGTCGGCTATCCAGGGCTCACTGCCTCTCATATCCACCTCACTGGTCTGCTGCTGGAAGAGGTTTTTATCGCCGAACTTGAGGAGGAGCTGTGTCATATAATCTTCATGCTCAGCCCATTCTTCAGGGTCTTCAGAGGCTTCCTGATCTACTCTGGCTTTCCAGAATTCCTCAGTAGCGAAACCTGCCCCCTGCCTGGAGAGACTCACGTCATCCAGCTTCCGCGAAAGGGTGTCGTCCGCGTTGCCGGAAAGACCCGGGAACTTGTAATTCAGGGCGGGAGACAAGAGGAGAGACTGTCTGCACTGGTCCGCGGAGCGGCTGCTCCTGCTCATCCTCACGCTTCGGCGAGAGTCTCTAGATCGCGCTGACTGGAAGGCGGAGTCGGAGGAGTCAGAGGCATGGATGTCTTCCCCGAGGCTGCAGGTCTTGGAGCAGTAAATCTGGCCTTGTTTCGGCAGGAAGGGGCACCCCAGCAGGGAGGCCTTACACTGCGCACAGGAAAAGCAGGCCTCGGTGGCATGCCAGTGCTGCCCGTCGTAGGTCATCTGGGCATGGTCCACACCTGTTTTTAAAGGATAGGAAAACAGTGAGGGGCTGTGCCAAGGTGTGGCCAGGGATGGGCTGTGGATGATGGAACTGTTCCAGGCTTTGTTTTAAGGCAAGGTCTCCCTGTGTGGTCCCAGCCAGCCACGAACCCAGGTTGGGTCTGAGTGCTGGGGCTACAGGTGTGTATCACACATCTGGCTCTGTGCTGCCTTGGTCTGGGTTATATATGCTCAGTTGGGGAATCTTCCTTATTTTGTAGATAATTTCTTTTCCCTTTTTTTTTCTTTTGTATAGCCCTGGCTGTCCTGGAACTCACTCTGTAGACCAGGCTGCCCTCGGACTCAGAAATCCACCTGCCTCTGCCTCCCAAGTGCTGGGATTAAAGGTGTGTGCCACCACTGCCCAGCCAAAAAAATTATGTCTAATTTCCAAATTGATAGCCATAGCACAGTCATCATTGCAGAGCAATGAAGATTTAAATCTACCAATATGTTCCTCACTGAGGCACCCTTTGGTTTTACCACACATGTGGTAATCAGGTATCCTGTGCTTGATGGTTCAGTGATGTGACTTTCATTCAGTGATGTGACTTTCATATTTCTGTGCCTTTTTTGTCTAAACTTTCGCTACCGAAGGTGGCTAGGGGTATGACGTTGAAGCACGGTCTGCTGCTCTTCCACACGTGCAAATACAAGCATCACCTGAGGTCTAACCGTGAGCCGCCACCTGCTGCTGGCTAAGAGCTCAGCACTGACTTGCTGCCAGGAACACTGTCAATGAAATGTTTCAAATACACATGAAGCAGATATATCAATAGATGGATAAAAATGGTGTGACCAGAGCCTTTCTAATATGTGCAACGCCCTAGGTTTCATCCCCAGCACCACCAAAAAAAAAAAAAAAAAAAGGAAATTCCCCAGAGGCTCATGGGAACTTCAACTGTGAACGTCCCCAGAATCACAGCTGGCTTGGCACTCACTGATTGTGTGATTGCTGCTCTGAATAATCATAATCTGACAATCACTGAAGGGCTGTGTATTCCAGTATGTGTAAGTCATACCTTAATTTTCACAAACATTAAAGAAGCAAGGCTGTGTGGGTAATCACAGATGGTTGTGGCTGTGTGACAAGGCAGACTGCGTGGGTGAGCGTGACACTTACCAATATGCTCCCCACAGGTTTCGCAGTACTCAGCATAGAGAGACTCGAAGCAGCCACAGCAGAAGGGGCGGCCATCCTTCATGATATATCTCTGCCCTCCCAGGACCGTCTCACATTCCAGGCAGCAGAAATGCTTCATGTGCCAGTGGCGACCCTCGGCTTCTGTGCACTCGTCAGCAAAAATGATCTTTGAAAAGAAACACAGGGCCGAGGGATGGAAGGTCAGCATGGTCCATCCTAACAAAGCTTCACCCTGTGTGGTTGGCACTGACTGTCAGGTCTGAGCACAAAGGCCCTGGTGCAGGTGCCATCTCAGGGGTTCACTTTGTGGTGATATTCTTGTTGGAGGTGGCCTTTGTGGTGGCTAATAGCCTCTAAGTCATCCAGGAAAGGAAGAGGTGAAGTGTGTGTGTGTGTGTGTGTGTGTATGTGTGTGTGTGTGGCTATAAAATGGCTATGTTCTGGTAGTAGAACAAGGCACATAGCATATCTCTGCCCAAATACATGGCACTGGCCTTTTGGGGTACGTGGTGGGCAAGTATGGCTGGCTGGCTGAGACCCAAGAGTGAGGAGAGGAGAAGATGGAGGAAATGGTAGGTGGGATGGAGTGAGATGTGACAGAGCAGGAGGCCAGCACAACAGGGTTCCAGACATGGACCTAGACCCGGCATGGAAAAGCTCTTGCTCCCAGGACTTAGGAACAAGAGACTGACTGAGTTTCCAGGACAGAGTTGGGCGACGGTATGCAGAATGTGAGAGGCTGGTGTGAATGCCTGCATATCAGCAGTGTCAACAGAAAGAAAGGGGGGTCTGGGCAAGGAAGTCCAGCCCCAAGCAGTGCGTGTTCGCTTGCTTGCATTTAAAGCAAGCTTCCGCTCCAAGCTCTGGACTTCTACAGGGAAAAGTGGAAAAGAGTGAAGGATTGCTTCACACTGACAGGAGTTCTTTGATTTGGAAGGTTGGCTTGCTCTAGTATGTTCTACCATTGCTCTAATTTTCCGCCCTACCGTTGTTAATCTTTATCAGATTGATGACTTCTAGAGAGTAATATTTTTCTACCTGTTTGGCTTGTGCTGCTTGAAGAGCATATTGCTTTGTTTGGTTTTTCAAGACAGGGCTTTGTATATATATAGCCCTGGCTGTCCTGGAACTCACTTTGTAGACCAGGCTGGCCTGGAATTCTGAGATCCACCTGCTTCTGTCTTTTGAGTGCTGGAATTGAAAGTGTGCACCACCACCATGTGGTAAGCACATAGCTTTGTACTCATACATGGTCTGACCCACTGACTTAGTTATATTGTGTGTTACTGTTGGTTTTCATCAAATATGTGAGGAACAGTCACCTCTGCTACGCAATGTGTATGTTTGCCTATTATAGACAGCTACAGATTGGTATTGGCTTCATTCAATGTTTTCATTTCATTGACATAAATTAGTTTATGAGAATATAAACCGACAGTGAAAAGGTAAACTAGCCAGGCATTGGTGGTGCATGCCTTTAATCCAAGCACTTGAGAGGCAGAGGCAGGTGGATTTCTTAGTTCGAGGCCAGCCTGGTCTACAGAGTGAGTTCCAGGACAGCCAGGGCTATACAGAGAAACCCTGTCTCAAAAAACCAAAACAAAAACCAAAACCAAACAAACAAAAAACCCTAAATAAAATGTTTGCTTAAACATGAAAGAACATTTCTTCATGGAGGTAGAGTTCATTTGTCATGCTTATGTTCCTGGGGAAGATTTTCGCAGCAGCATCTGGCAAAGCAGTCAAGTAACTTTTGGTCTCTGTTTTAACTGAAGCAAAAGTGTCTGTGGGCTACGCACAGAGCTATGGTGGAGCTGTGATTGTGTCAGCAGCTAAGCAGGAATTGCTTCATCTGACACCATGGGTCTACCCGCACACTAAGGACTTGAAAATTGTTAGACTGCATTGAAGAAATATATGCATGGGTGTGTAGGCTTTCCGCCTCAGGCTGAGGAAGAGGAAGAAGATACAGTGAGGAACCCTGGATGCATCTTGGGATACTAGAAGGACCCAGAAGATGACCTGGGAAGTTAAAGCAGGAGGATTAGAGGGTCAAGGTCATTCCCTACAACAGTCTGAAGCCAACCTGGGCTACAGGAGGCTCCTTCCTCTTTTAAGGCTCATATATTCTTAACTTCTAAACTTAATTTTAAGCCTTACTTCATCTTTAACCCTGTTGTGTCATATTCCCTCTGAGCACTATGACCAAAATAAACTCACTGATGCCTCCAACCATGGGAAATGAAATCTAAACAAAGCCCATTGGTTTAAGCCCTGCTTTTACATGAATGGTGATTCTTGCTCTTTCTATCCACCCTGTGATGATTTGTTTGTATATGTTTGTCCCAGGAAATAGTACTATTAGAAGGTGTGGCCCTGTTAGACTAGGTGTGTCACTGTGGGTATGGGCTCTAAGACCCTCATCCTAGCTTCCTGGAAGTCAGGATTCTATTAGCAGCCTTCAGATGAAGATGTAGAACTGAGCTCCTCCTGCACCATGCCAGCCTGGATGTTGCCATGCTCCTCCATTGATAATAATGGACTGAACCTCTGAACCTGTAAGCCAGCCCCAATTAAATGTTGTAGTTATAAGAGTTGACTTGGTCATGGTATCTGTTCACTGCAGTAAAACCCTGACTAAGACACACCCCAAGGTGATGAAAGATGCCAGCACCAGGAGCTGAAGAATGGTGTTTAGGGGCTCTCTACAGTATCTTGTCAATTTCTCAGAAGAAGGAGCTTGGTAGACATCACGGTATGCATCTATTATCCCAAGTCTAGGAAGGTGGAGACTGGAGGATAAGGAATTCTATAATTCATTTCAGCTACATAGTAAGTTTGAGACCCACTTACCTTCATGGGGCCATTTCAAAAATACCAAAAACTTTATATAATGTCTTTTACACAGACCTCCGTCTTCCACTGCCCTCTATTGACTCAATCTGTCCGTCCATATCTTTGCTGAGTGTATGCAACATGTCTACAATATTTGAGTTCTTTCCTTCCTGTGTTTGCGAAACAAAGGATCATATTCTACATATTCTTGTGCAGTGTCTTTCCCCCCCGCATTTCAGAGACAGCAGCATCATGGAGAAGCAAAAGCACCTGCTGCCCTCTATTTATTAGATACATAGAATTCCAGTGAGAATGGGCAGCTTTATCTTAAAAATATCCATATAGAACAAAAGTGGGAGAGCCACGTATTTTGCTTAGTTGGGAACAGTGGAATATTGGCCATTGGCTTATTTTTCCATCATTAAGGGATGAATATTTTTTTACCTCATCACAGGCTGAGCACCGAGGTTTGAGCAATTCGGCATGGTGCCTGCCACAGTGGATTTTTCCATCCTGATAGAAATAGATGAGGTCGACCAGTAGTTCATTACACGTGAAGCAGACAAAGCAGGATGGATGCCAGCATACTCCAGGACCCGCACGGGAGGCAAACACTGCGACCTCCCCTCCGTTCATCTGCAGCCCACACTAAAAACAAAGACTTGAAATTAAAAATGGCCCTTCACCTAAATTACCGGATTTTCAGCTTTTCCCACTTGAAAATAAACCACGGGTTTGTTAGAACAGCTTTAATTTCTGTCTACTCCTGCTGGTGATTAAATGGCTATCCCACCTTCGATCCACCTTACTCAGCCACTCTTCCCAGCTCTGTCCAGTGTGTCTGAGCCAATCCCTGTTCATAGTGGCTTGCCTGTGAAGTGTGCTTCCTACTGAGAACAACTAGTAGGGGCTCAAAAGCCTTCATTATATCGATAGGTTCTAACTACGGGTTTTCCCCCTGCAAGACAGTTTCATTCAAAGAGACTGACTCCTGTGGTCACACAGCAGACAGTGTTTAAGGAGTTAGGGTGTGCCTCCACACCAGCCATCACCTACTTTCTGGGTCACCCTCCACCACTCCCCCAACCCTCTATCTAGAAAGGGCCTACCTGCTCACACACTGCGTGCATCACTGCCCTGGACAAGAGTTTAATGGTTCCTCTTCCAAGAGCTTCCTTCTTCCTCTGAGCACTGAACACCTGCAACTCCTTTTTCTCCTCTTCGCTTAGAGACTGGCAGTACCGCACCTTCGCAGGAGAGAGAATGGAAGTGCATCACAGAGGGCCGTCCTTACAATCCTTCATTCCCAGAGTTTCAAGAAGTCAAACAGGAAGCCAAGCTGCCTTGCCTCCACAAACCCTCAGTTAGAACATGATGGCATGGCTGGGCATAGTGACACACAGGCTTTCCATCCCAGCACCCATGACCTAGAGACCTGTAGATTTTTAGGAGTTCGAAGCCAGCCTGGTCTATAGACCCTTGTCTTTAAATGGACCTCAGTCTTTAGAAAAGAGGCACACCATCTGACAGAACAGGAGTGGCTTATTCTTTTCTAAGTGTGAACTGGCTGCAGGAAAGATATGGCCTTCCTCCGAAGGCTGAAACTGGCTGTTCTCACGCCACATTCTATGGGCACTCAGGGTAAAATTTCAATCCTGAACTACCCCGAGGTGCCCACCCTGCACATGGAAGAAACGGCTCCTGATAATTAATTGGTGGGTGGCTGAAAACACACACCATCAGAAACAACTTTTGTGGCACTTCCTGCTGTGGTGTTCTTTTCTCTCTTCCCTCAAAGAAAGAAAGAGACAAAGAAAGAAAGAGAGAGAGAAAGAAAAAGGAAGGAAGAAATAAAGGAAGGAAGACAGACAAAGGAAGGAAGGAAGGCAGACAGAAAAAAGGAAAAAAGGAAAAAAGAAAAGAAGAGAGACAGAAAAGAAAAGCTGTATTTTTAGGGTGCATTTTAAGAGAGGCCTGGCAGTGAAGACCTGGGACTTCGGAGAGGCCCCTTGATGCTCACTGTTTATTTTCTTTTTACTAATTAGCTTTCCTCCTGTTACTTTACCTCGTTATCATGTGGAGGCAACTGGTACAGAAGCTGTTTAATCCGGTGTTTCTCTCCAGGGCTGTTAACATAAGGAACCTTCTCCTCAGGCAAGCAAGTGAAATAGAGCTGGATCTGGGGAAGAAGAGGCAGCGCGGGCACCGTCAGTACAAGGAAGGAAGGGTTGAGCAGCTCCTCTTTACCCTTCCCTCCTGATAGGGCTCGGCCTCCTGCGGCTAATGAGCGGACCAGCTGAGCCAGCTCAGCAGCGGTGCAAACCTGCATCTGCCAGCATCCACTAGCATCCAGCTGCTAAATTGCTCCTCAGGAATGCAATTTGTAGTGACAATTAAGGGCGCCATAAATTATGTGCTATCAAATGTGCACATTTATGGCGACTCTTCCCCAGTCTTGCAGAGGTCAGCTGAGGGATCAAGGGAGAGTGCTGGGTGAATTCTCTAAATGACCACACAGGCTGTGTGACCAGATCCAACACCCAGCCTCTACACAAACAGACTCAATTTTCCCTCTGAATTCTACAGTTCTCTCCAGCATCAGCAAGACAGGCTTCCCCGGGGGGTATCTAGCTGCAGTATCCAGCCCACTTTCCCCGGGGAAGCAGGAGAAAGGAGATGCTGAGCTAATGTTAGCTACTTTGTTGTCTTTTCGGAACATCCCTTGAGGAGCACAGCAAAGGAGCCTGCATTGCTGAGATGGAACCAAAGGCATTCAAGTAAAAAAGAGAGAGAGAGATTAGGGACCTGGGACTTGTCTGCTAGCAGCAGGCCTACAAATACCAATCAAAGATGTGACTGATCCTCTCCACAAAACAGTTCGTCAAACTTCATTTCCCCAACTGCTACGTCAGCATAATTTTTCTTCCTGTATTGTTCTAGAAGCTGCACTGGGTCTTGGATTTATAAGGTATCTCTCTCTCTCTCTCTCTCTCTCTCTCTCTCTCTCTCTCTCTCTTTCTCTCCCTCTCTCTCTCTCTCTCAGAATTATTTACTTATTTTATATATAAGTATATTACAGCTGTCTTCAGACACACCAGAAGAGGGCATCGGATTCCAATACAGATGGTTGTGAGCTACCATGTGGTTGCTGGGACTTAAACTCAGGACCTCAACTGCTGAGCCATCTCTCTAGCCCAAGATACTCTATCTCAAAAAAGGTCCACCATCCACCTCCCAAGAACGGCAACTCACATCACAATCAGGCACAGGACTGGTGGCATTTTCTAACTTAAAGGATAACTTTGCCTGTACAGGATCTACCAACAGTTTTTAATAACCTCATCATAAGGATACTGCGAAATAAAAAAACAGTGAGACAAAGGAAGTGCCACAACTGATGCTTCCCCAAGCTACTTATGGAAGGCCACACCCATCCCTCTTTCATAGAGGAGCATTGTGGAGAACTGGCCTGTAGACGGTCCTTTTATTTCCTTTTGTCCTTACTGAAGCTTTGAAATAGTGTAGAGGCACACACCTTTAATTTCAGCACTTGGGAGGAAGAGGAGGGCAGATCTCTGAGCCCTGTGAGTTGGAGGCAAGCCAGGACTACACAGTGAGAACCCATTTCAACAGACAAACACCCTTCCCCTACACCCTACCATATAAAAAAAAATTCCAAATCAGGAACATTTCTCTGACTCCTGAAAGTCCTATCAGGAACACCTGTGCTGCTCTGGCACTGGCATCAATCACTGCGGCAGAAGCAGGGCATCACTGTGGGCAACAGAGCCCGGAACACCCGAAGCTTCTATTGAAACCAAACCAGGCCTTAGAAAGCAAAGCCAGGGCTGGAGAGATAGCTCAGTGGTTTAGAGCACTGACTGCACTTCTGGAGGTCCTGAGTTCAAATCCCAGCAACCACATGGTGGCTTATAACCATCAGTAATGGGATCTGATGCCCTCTTCTAGTGTGTCTAAAGACAGCTACAGAATACTTATATATAATAAATAAATAAATCTTTAAAAAAAAAAGAAGAAGAAAGAAAGAAACAAGCAAGCAAAGGCAGCCAGGGAGAAGAGAGAGGCTCCACGCTTCCTGGAGAGGAGTCAAAGAAGCCAGCTTGCTTCCTACCTGCTCAGGCCTGAGGCCTGGTGGGACCCAGGCATACTCTTCCAGCGCACAACCGGAATCATCGTCTGACGTGGAACTTCGCTGGCACCCAAAGGCCAGTTTGCTCATTTTGGGCTCCATCTCCAAAGGCATAATAATGAAGTTTAAAATGCTGGCTTCTCAGTCACAGGACATCCAAAGACAGTTGCTGTGGGTGACATAGAAGACAGTGTTAAAAAAAAAAAATGGTTTTCTACCAAGAGCTTCTAGTTAATAGGGTTTACATATTGGTGGGCTCAGAGAAAGTGAGCAAATGCCTGGGGTCGCTAACCCCAGTGCCACTCAATCAGGAAGTGACCCCCTTAAGCAGCTCAGTACCAACAAACAACGGGCCACCAAATTAGCGTTCTCGTTCGCCTTTAAGAGATGCTTCTTGATCATGATTTACTTGGTAAGGAAGCTGCTCCGCTTGACTAGTTTACCTACACATGAGATCCTGCGACGTAAGAATTTAGACAGAGGGGCTGGGAACTGAGCTCTCTGCCTCACCCAGAAAGCTGCAGAGACCCTGCTCAGTTTCCCTATATCCCAAGCAAGTTTTCCAAGTGGGGCAGCAGAGACAGCTGAAAGCGTATCCCTGAAGCAAACCACCCAGTTTAAACTTCTAATCCCTGACATCAAACTTTACGCACAGACTCGAAAGGACAGTCAGTCAGTGAATCCCCTCGACAAACAGTAAAGGAATACAGGATACAGTGCCAGGTCAAGGGTCCAGCTTGGTGACTTGATAGTTTAATCTCATTATCAACCAACATGTAGGAATGCTTATTGACTGTGAAATGGGACCCGCCCACTGTTGGTCTAGGTGAGGTGTTAAATCTCTGAATAAGAAAGCTGTCTCAGAAAATGGGCACTAAAGGTGTCAAAGAGTGGTCCTGAGGCCGAGATTAGCACTTGGTCTTCTAGTTCTTAAAAATCCTCCCTCACACATGTGGCACTAAGAAAGAAAACAAGAACCTTCAGGATTCCAGTTTTCTTTAAGCATTTTGATCTTGATATATTTTGATATAAAGAAGTTTGTATGTTGGGGGCTGGAGAGATGGCTCAGTGATTTAAGAGTTCTGGCTGCTCCCCTAGAAGACCTAGGTTCAATTCCCAGCACCCACATGGCAGCCCACAACTGTCTAGAGTCCAATTCTAGGGATCTGGCACCTTCAAACACACATGCAGGCAAAACACATAATGCACTTAAAATAAAAATTAATAAAAATTAAAAAATAAAGTGGTGGTTAGTCCGATCCAGTCACTTTACAGAGAGGGCCCAAGGATGGCAAATGCCTCTTGTACAGGAGTTAAAGCCCGATCCCTCTGACTTGAAATCCTAACCAATCCCAGCCTGAGGTAAAATGACGTTTCAGCAATTCTCAAAGTGCAACACTAAATACTTAGTGTAGGTGGGGTTGGGGGAGTCACTTGTTAAAATACACCGCTAGCAAGACTTCCAAGGGCATTTTAAACTTCAAACTTAAGAACAGCTCACAAAGGGTCAGAGTTAAGAGAGCACCTGCCTTGGGCTTTGGGCAGGAGAAATGGTGATTCAGCAAGATCCGGCCCCAACCAGTGAGCTGGGCTTCCCCGCAGCCTAACCGAAGGGAAGGCTGCCTCATTTCCTACCCCACGGTGGCAAGGCCTCACCTCTGACCCAGCCATGACACACAGGTGCAGACCATTCAAGGCTTAGGAAAGACTCCAAGCAGAGGTGCGTTCCTCCACCCCCTCAGGAAAGGGGGATGTGTTAATGAGAGTCAGAAGACCGCTTGGCAATTTCCCTTTTGCCTTGAAAGACCCGCCCCCATGTGTCAAAGGAAGAGCATGGAGATTAAGACTTTAATTAGTAACTCATGGGCTCTCACCAGGAGAACTGGTATTTTTGATGCAATTTAACCTGAATTTTTAAAACATTTTGAGCATTTGGTCTGTTGCCAAACCTGGCTGGGGTGGGGTAGGAGGAAAATATAAATATTTTAAAAAGAGCCTAAAAATTAAGTGTTACTCTATTTTCAAAACTACAAAAAAAAAAAAAAAAAAAAAAAACAAAAAAAACCCAAAAACAAAAACAAAAAACCCAAAGCAAAAGCTTTGCAAATTATAACAGACCATGTTTTTTCCCTCTAAACCAAAGATCTGAATCCTTTTTTCCAGCTGTACCCTGAGAATGTGGGTTGTGTCCCTATTCTGATGGAGCTGAATCATGTGACATGTCACCATCCTTCCCAACTAGTCACCAATGCAGTGGCCTCATTTTATTTCTTTCTTTTTCATGAGAAATATTAAATGTTTACTTTATATTGTCCAGAGTATAAGATAAATGTCACTCTATCAGAAACATCCTATTGACTTGGTTCCATCAATTACAAGTCACAAATGTCCTCTTGGGGTCTTAAAAGAAAAGGAATAAATAAATTAATTACAAGTGGCCTCATTTTAAACCTCAAACTCTCACTGGTTCATTCTGGCCTTTCACCAAACTACCCTGGAGACTTCTTTTTTGACAACATAAAGGGTACCACAATTCTAAGAAAACAAAGAGAGTCACTTCCATCTGAATGTTAGCTTCCAGTTTTACTGGAGGTGTGGCCACCTTACCTGCTACCATTAGCATTACAATATTTAAATGCGGTCTGAAGCAGTGTGACCTGGGAGGTGTCCCACTCAACACATACTGAGCCTCAGGGCTAGTTGTCCAGCGGCATGGAGTTAAGGAGCCTTAGAACCAGACCCCTCTGGGTGAGAAGCAAGCTGGAGGTTGGCAGAGTTGGTATACTTTCTTCCATGGATTATCATGGGAGTGATCCACGCAGTCTCTAAGCCACAGCAAGGGTTAACACTTCCATGCCCCTCCTTTGTCTTTTCTCACCTTCTCTTTCTTGAAAACTAGATAACGCCTTTCACCCTTTAAAAAGAACCACACACACCAGCCTGCAGCTGTGTGGCTTCTCCATCATCATATATAGTCAAGAGAGCATCTGACCCAAGATGCTCTCTTCTGTCTTCCTTGGGAACCAAGCAGAGACACATGGTGTACAGACAGACAGACGTATATACAGGCAAAGCACCCAGTCACATAAAAGTTTAAAAAACAAAATAGGAGGTAAATGACAATCCATTAGGAGCCTGTGATGTGTTAGAACGGCGGGTCGCATCAGAACATACCACACTCTAGGCCCAAACAGTTCCATGTGTAAGAGGTTTAATTGAGAGGGAGAGAGGGGGCAGTAGCAGAGAGAAAGGAGGGAGAGAGAGAGAGAGAGATGGGGGAATGTTCCCCGTGTGTGTGTGTGTGT
>NW_022196893.1:24449882-24464203 GCF_008632895.1 Mastomys coucha
GGTTCTGACGTAGTGGCTGCATGGATTCTGGGAATATGGTGGCTGTTGCCCTGGCAACAGGTCTCTGAGACCTGCCCATGCCTCGCCACAAGCTTTGGATGCCCTGATGCTAACAGCCTGGGTGTTAAGTGAATGTAGCCAATGGGAGAGCAATGGTTACAAAGTCTATTGTGTGACCCTGGTCTCTTTCCTGGCAGCCTGTGTGTAATTCACTGGGCTGAGCCTGTGGCTGGTGATTGGTTTTCATTTTGAGCACAGTGAAAAGTGCGCATGCTTCAGAATTCCAGAAACAGCACATGACCAGCCAGATGACCTAGGAACCCGCTGTTCACCTGGAATGAGGGTAGACTGGGCTCACCCCAGTGTAGGAGCTGTGGTCCAGTCTTTTGACTTCTGATGTGCTAGTTCAAGTTTCCTGCAGGGGCTTTTCTCCTGGTTGTCATGGCTTTGGTTTCTTTTCTGTTGTTTTCAAAATAGAGTCTCACCATGTAGTTGCTACTGTCCTGGAGGAACTCGCTCTGTAGACCAGACTGACCTCACCTCAAACTCACAGGATTGGGGTCAGAGGCCTGCGCCTCCATCACTGGGTGGGTGTGGTCATGTTTTGATTCCCACTATGGCTGTTTGTTAGTAAGTAGCCTTACCCATGACCAATGACTTTGAAATCTTTCAAATCTGTCCCTTTCAGTATTTTGTAAATCAGGCAAAGCTTGAAAGTACAAACTGGAAGGGCTGGAGAGATGGCTCAGCTGTAAAGAACACTGACTGATCTTCTTCCAAGAGGTCCTGAGTTCATTTCCCAGCAACCACATGGTGGCTCATAACCATCTGTAATGGGATGTGTTGCCCTCTTCTGGTGCATCTGAAGACAGCTACAGTGTACTCACATAAATAAAGCAAATACATTTTTTTTTTAAGTACAAACTGTGTTACAGGGAGGATCTGTGTCCCTCTGTCAGCACGGGAGTCACTGAAGGCATTCAGGACTTGAAGGTAGGTGTCAGTCAACCCAGATGGCAGCTTTAACTCTAAGTTTGATCACTGGCCATCACTTTCCTTTCTATTCCACTTGGGACAGCTAAGGGGTAGTGTTCTGACTGGCCTTTAGATTACAACTCAGCCTGTACCTTCGTTTTTCTGGAGCAGTGGTCCTCAGCCACTTCCTAACGCTGCGATCCTTTCGTACAGTACCTCTTACCTTGGTGACCCCCAACCATAAGATTATTTTGATACTTCATAACTGACTTTACTACTGTTATGAATTGTAACGTCAACATCTGATAGGCAAAAACGTCTGACATGAGACGCCTGTGGGGTTTGTGACCCACAGGTTGGGGACTACTGCTCTACAACATTTTCTTTCTTTTTTAAATTTTTAAAATATATTTCTTTATTTTAATTATATGATGAGTACAACTGTTGCTGTCTTCAGACACACCAGAAGAAGGCATCAGATCCCATTACAGTTGGTTGGAAGCACCATGTCGTTACTCGGACTTGAACTCAAGACCTCTAGAAGAGCAGTCAGTGCTTTTAACCACTGAGCCATCTCGCCAGCCCATCTAGAGTGTTTTCTAAGTCAGCAACATCAAATAAAGTTCCAGAAGCAGCGGTGCAGAAGGTGGCATTCCTAGAAAACACATTCTCCCAAAGACTGGCACCTGACCAGACTGACTGCCAGGCAGGGGACTGCACCCTTGACACCATAGGCAGCGAATGAGAAAAGATGCCAGAGGGTGTTCCTGGCCGTCTAAGAAGAGTGGTCTTGAAGATTATGACCAGGAAAGAGAGAAGAGCCTGGAAGGGCACAGAGTTCCTGAGACAACTGTCACCGGAAAGGAAGGCAAGCCAAAATAGCAGGAAAGGGGGAATGAATCCCATCGGGTTTTTTCTTCTTGAGATTGTATAGTTGAAAAGTGGGAGGGCAACTCGGAAGGGGAGGGAGGGTTGGAGGGAGTCACGAGCCTCCGAAGGTTATAATTGTGTCAGCTCTGCTGTGGTTTTAGTCGTCATCATTTTCTTGGACCAACTCACCAAATCACATCAAATTAGGCAAATTTAACAAATCATGCAAAGATAAAGCAACTGTCAGGGGACTGGAGCAGTTAAGAGCATTGGCTGCTTCTCTAGAGGACCCAGGTTCAATTCCGGGCACCCCATGTCGCAGGCCACACCTGTCTGTAACTCTAGTTCCAGGGGATCCATGGCACCAGGCATGCCCGTGGTGCACATATTTGTACATGCAGGCCAAGTCTCCATGCACATAAATCTTTCAAACATCTGCCAATGTTTCTGTGACTATGAAGTCTAAGATCATATCACTGATTGTCAATACTGCCCAATAAATTTCCACACTGGCTGCTGTGTTTAGCCCTAACAGTGTGGAATCCTTATGAGGCGCTCTTTAACTACCTGAACAGACACTGAGCTGTAAAATCACTGGGCTAAAATTCCTTAGGTGTCTGTCCCCTGCTGCTGAGTGCCACCCTTGGAGCTACAGACTTGAACAGCTTCTTTGTTAATCTGCTTGTTAACAAGACCCTAGCACACCCCTGGCTCCTTATTCCTTTGAGCTAAACCTACAGGTCAAATAAGTGTAACCAAGGGCAAGCGTGGTAGCACGGAACCCGAATACTTCTGTTCGCAGAACACAAATTAGAAAGCTTTATGGATATACACATTTCCTTGCTTATGCCCTTAGTTTAAAATGAACCCAGAGTGAGCAAAAGTTGGAGTCAAGATTTGAATTTCCCAGTAAACCACACACAACGTAATGATTAATGTTTTCAAACACAGACATAGAACAGTCTATGCCTGTTGCCTACAGAGACAAAAGGCACTGCTAACATAACGCAAGTCAGCTCGATTTGTGGTGGAAGACCACGCTTAACACATCTATTGGAAGGTTGCAAATGCAACTAACTTCCCTTTTTAATGTACTTTGTCTTGCCAGCAGTCGGTAGCATTTGGGCATTTGCCACTGGGTATTTTCCAGGTAAACCTCCACCCAAGTCGCCTATTTTCCCAGCTGTTCTGTGCCACTAGTTGCCTAAATACTATGCAATTTTTCCAAGAGAGAATGTGGAACTCTTCGACAGCATTCTAACTTCACTCAAGTACATTCCGGGACAGACCGCTTAACAAAAGGAGGAAATTCCATGACAAGGCATGGTGCTTTGCCAGAGAGACGCTTCTGGAGAGATCTAAGCTTGCGTACTGTGGTCTGTCTGTGACAAATCACGCAAAGCCATGTCTAGCAACACCATCATTTTCCACAGTGGGAGACACATTTTCTCCAAACTGTGTTCCCATCAATCTCGTTCTGCCTTTTTTTTTTTTTTTTTTTTAATTTCTATTTTCGGCAGCGGCCCAAGGAAACGGCGGCCAGACCTGACTCCAATGTACACAGAGACTCGGATTTCACCCCCGTCACCTGTTGGCTCTAGAACAACATCCCCTTTGTGAAACTTACAGCTCTCACCGAACGCGCTCCCAGAGAAAACACTTCCATAAAGTATGCGAGAAGACTCGAGTGGTGAAAAAAAAAACAAAACAAAAAACTCCACACACCGCTCGCTTTATCTTCACAGGGGTTAATAACCTGAGCCCTTAAAGACTGGCTAGGAGGAAAGATGTCACCATCTTTAGGGACACAGGGGCAGTGAGCACGGCGGGGCCACCTAGACCTATGGGCAGCCTCGGCCCTGCGCCCGGGCGGCGGCGGCGGCGGCGGCGGCGGCGGTGGCGGCGATGGCTCTGGCCGCAAGGGGGCACCTCCTCTCGGTCAGCCCGGCGCCCCGGCAGCACGGCAGAGGCCAGCGCCCACCCTGCGCTCCTGTCCCCGCGGTCCGGTCCCTTCCACCCGGTGGCAGTCCCTGCCCCGTGCCCGCATCCAGCAAGCACTGCGCACCTATGCGCCAGGCGACCCCGACCCCGACCCGGTCCCCGGGGCGCACAGACCGGTAGCGTTCGCCGCCGCCGCTCGCTCCACCCCCAGCTCGGCTAGGGCTCCGGGCTGCCGGTCGCGGTCGCTCCGCTCGCTTTCCAGGAACTGTCACGCTGACCGTCCTCTGGCAGGTGTCCACCGGGGCCCGCCCGCGCACGGCATTCCTAGAAAAGTTACCCAGACGCCGGAGCTCCGCCGCCCGCCGCGCTCCATCCCCGGTGGCACAGCACTGTGGCCAGCGCGCCGGCTGCAGACGCCCTGGAAGCTTCTGTAAACTTCCCCCGCCCGCAGGTGCACGCGCGGGCGCAGGCGACTGTGCAAGGGGGCGGTGCTGAGCCTCGAACTCACGGCCCCACACGCTGGGCTGGGGAGGAGCTCCATGAAGGCTTTACACCCCTAGCCCCACAGGACTACAGCTTACACAAATCATCTCCAGGCTGCCCATAACAATGCCGGCAAATGGCGCGTTTCACCCAGTTCTCACTTGGAAAGGCTCATTAACATACGAATTCTCCCCCTTAGGACTTTCTTGCATTTAAAAGCAATTCCTGCAGCTTAGAGCCGGAGATTTATTTTTTATCAGTAAACAACGGCAAAAGCAAAGTAGTCAGGCACGTGATGCACTTAAGGGGCTAGCAAGAGTTTTAACTCATCCTCCTTGAAACACAAGAAGACTCCCGCGTGCGTACACACACACACACACACACACACACACACACGTTCATGTTAATCTTGTTTCTGTGCTATTTATAGGAGCTCTCAGAGAGGAATTTGGCTTCAGTTGTCTGCAGAAAGGGCTCAAAGGAGCAAAAACTGGACCTCAAAGTGAGCCCAGGAAGCAGCAACAATTACTAATGATCATTAGGAATTAGTAATCAGGAGAATCCACATTCTAAGCTACAAGCTTTAGTTGGACCAGGTGAAGGGATGCCAAGAGAAGGGTGGGAAACAAACCTACATGCTCCGTAAAATGCTATTGAATAAAACGCACCTTGAATGCCACCAGTTTCCACTTTAAAGTGGTATGGTGATTTTGCAGCCTATATTTATTTATATAAGAGAACAATAGCCTATTGTGACTGTGATTTAAAAATACGCAGGTTGCCATAAATAGATCCCTCAAGTAAACAGTTGTGTGGCCAAATTCTGTTATCTCTGCTGCATTGTAAAGCAGCAGAGGACAAGCTGGAATTTTTTTTTTCTTTCTTTCTTTTTTTTTTTTTTTTAACGTTGCTAGTTTTTTTAAAGTGACAGAGACGGAAGGGTCCTGGCTCTGTTAGAATAGTTTGGAAACACTACTAGTACAGATATTACAAACTATTATTTGCAATTCAAGTGGATTCAAGCTTTCCAAATGATTCCCAGAGAACAAGAAGTCCCTCTGGCCTGAGGACGTGGAAGTTTGTGGGAAAAGCTCTAAGGAGCCCATTTCCCTGTTGATCTGTGAGCTTCACCGGTGAGAGCTGTAGCTGAGTCTTTAAGGTGTGGCTTTGGTCAACTTGTACTATTTTATTTTGGGAAAGGGTTTTTCATAGAGTTTAGGCTGCTGCCTTCAGACTTGCTGTGTATGCTAGCCTGGCCTCCCAAGGGCTGGGGTTATCAGAGCAAACCACCATACCTGTCTCATTTTCCCCCTTTCCTATTTTATTCTGTTTGACCTTCTCAGAGAATATATCAGCTAAAGGCATCCTTAGAACAAATGTGCAACCAGTCAGCAAGCCAATATGCCAGTAAAACACAGATCACCAAGCTGGCCCTTTTTTAACAGGGACTCTTTTTTTTTAAAGATGTATTTATTTAGATGTATTTATTTATTGTTATATGTAGGTACACTGAGAGGGTGTCAGATCTCATTATGGATGGTTGTGAGCCACCATGTGGTTGCTGGGATTTGAACTCAGGACCTTTGGTAAAGCAGTCAGTGCTCTTGCTGAGCCATCTCACCAGCCCCCAACAGGGATTCTTAAAGGAGAGTTAGCTCACACTGAATGTTTAGAAGCACAAATACTCCCACTACATCCTGTGGCAAGGCTTGTCTGTATTAAATGTAGCCCCTGTGGATGTGTCACAAGGTAAGCACTTGTAAATACCATTTGCTTCATTTCCTACAGGTACTGTCAACTTCTCTATTGTGTTCCTGCCCAAGAAGCAGTTTGGGGACAGTGAGAAACTTCCTACTAACTTTCAATCTGAATGGAACAGACTTTCAGTCTAGTCTGAAAGGTGTTGCTATGGTCAACAGTGAACTTATGCAGATGGCAGCAATAACCCCCAGCTGGCATCCTTTTGTTTTAGCTAGGTAGAATATTCTGCCATGTGAAGATCACACTTTAGGGGGCTGAGAAAGGAAACAGAAATTTTCAGGGCTTAGCTTCCTCTCTATTCCATAGTCATTTCCACAGAGAGGGTCCCCCTCCCCCACTTACTCCCCAAAAGCCCCACTCTCTCCTTTGGCCTTACAACACTTAGCACCGCCTGGCACTGTGTGCCTACTTAGTCATCGCCTTCTGATTGCCTTCTGTTCTGTGGGGACGTCCGGCGTTCACTACTGTGTTCTCAGCACTGTGCCTAGTGCATATTGGTACAGTGCACTGAGCCCCAGTTAAGTGAATATATGATTCTCACACGTTCTTCTCAGATCCATACCTTATCCAAGTATATTAGTATATTTCTAAACATAAGTGGTTGTCCTAAGGATGGGGTTGATTTAGGAAACAAATGTGCCAAGGGCAGAGAAACAAAGAGCTACTATTTTGTCAAAAGCCAGCTAGCCTTATCTAGGCTCCTAGAAAGAGATAAAGGATGGGGGGGTGTAAGCAAACCCTGGGTCTAGCTCCTAAGGGTGACCTTGGTTTCTTTTGTAACACACTTCCCTGGGCTGGGAAGGTGGCTCGCTGGATAGCTTGCTTGTTGTGCGAGCACAAACGGGACCCTATCATTCCTACCATCCATGGAAGAAGTCAACTGTGGCTGTGCATATCTGTAGCTCCCTGGTGAATCTATAAGAGATGCAGAGGCGTCCTAGGGGTTCACTAACAGACAGTCTGGTTGAGACCACAAGCTCTAGGTCCAGTGGAGACACCGCCCCCCACCCCAGGAGTGAGGGAGAAAGCAATAGCGGAAGGCAGCCAGTGTCAGCTTCCGGCCCACACATGGTCATACATAGGTGAGCTAACCTATACAGACATGCATGCGTGCACATGTGCATACAAATAAATGCACACAACACAGAGAAGCAAAATACAGACTTCCTTCTTAGGCCGTATCGCTCTGGATTTTCAAACATTTCAAAGGCATTAATAATGAAAGGATGAATACATTTCTGAAACAGGGATAACTTTATACCGTCTCATCCATTTGCCTAACTGTAACAGGCAGCTGACAAGTATGGTTTTAGTCTTCAGTGAGGTCATGTTATAGGACAGCAATTTTGTTCTCATAATGGACAGAGTCCCCAAACCATACATTTGTAGAATCCGTCACAATTCTGGTTCAGATCAATGAGCCCAGTGCTAGAGGAATGACTGGAGTATGCTGTCTTACCCTTGCAAGTTGGTACCAGATGCTTCTTTTGTGGCCTGGGAGACCACTGAGCCCTTGGAAGTTCTTACTCCCATTAGCAGAGCCTGCTCCACGCTAGGCAAGGGCTGGAAGGCAGGTGGCAAGGCGCTTCTGGAATGAGGGGCATTATGGAGGCTTATGATAACTTTCAGCTTCACGAGGTCTCCAATTACTTTCTTTACCCTTTGATTATATTTAAAGCATCATGATTAGAGAGCACTGGTTCTTCAACAGTTTCTACACTCCATCCCATTGTATTTATGACTCCAAACCTCCCAGCAACCCACCCTCCACCTTCATCCCCACTTCAGCGAGTGAGGCCATCTCCACTTCAATGTACCCTGGCCCACAGGGTTTGTAGTCAGGAGGCTAAACGCCTGATCTCTCAGCAGGTACTCTGCCAACACCAGTACAGATCACTTCTCTAAGGCTAGCCTTTGTGATGGTGAGCATCCTGTCTGTAAAATGCCTGTGTGTGGGGAAGGTCAATTTTAAAGCTTCTGGGCAGGGGGAGGCGGGGACACAACCATTCGCTTAAATCAAACAGATCTTTTGACACAGAAAACAGAGAAAAGTGCCATAGCCCCGAGGAAGTCCATCCCACACACCCAACCTCTTCCGAGACAAGCTGCCTGCACCCAGAATTCCATCAGCTCTCTTGTGATTTTATCTGAGTTTAGTGGCTGGTCAGGACACTAACACCAGCTAGGTGCGCATAGCTGTGCCTGTCTTGAACCCAGATCTGTGGTACTTAGAGGATATTTGCTCAGGAAACAGCTAGTAAAACCCAGCAGCCGCCTCAGCTTGCTTTTTCCACCACTCCCCAACTCCTCTCAGGCACATTTCATACCCGAAGACATGTTGGATAAACAAACTTGTGTCCAGTATATATATGAGAAGGTTGCCTCACATTCTGACCTTCAACCTTCTCAGCTTCTTCAGATCTAGGGTTTAATGCAAACATCTTTAAACTCCACTACTGAAAAACTACCAACGTGTGAAGGTATTAAGGAGAAACCTTCTAAAAGGTATTGAAAGGGGTGTTCCATGGCACTATAGCCAAAATATATTCAGGTGTCATGGCTACAGTGTTTAACTGGAAACCTACAGTACACACACAGCAAAACATTGACAGTGTATAAAAAGCAAAATGCTTTTATTTTTTTATTTTATTTTATTTTTTTAGGGGAAGGTAGACCCATTTGAAACTACCATTTTAAGAATATATTTATAAAATAAGTAAAGTGAGTGGAGCAAGAAGAGTGTTGGTGGCCAGTGTCACCCTAGCCCTGTAAGTCAGGACGGTCCCTTGAGGCATACTGAAGGAAGAATAGCTTTGGGCCAGGTTGGGCCACTGAAGGCTGAGGAATAAAGCCAGCCCCAGGGAGCGGGGAGGCACCTGAAAGTGTGACCAAATGCAGACCCAGGGTGTGAATGGCTGTGTAGCCACCACAGGGACACTAATATTCCAGGTCAGTGGGGAACCACACATACTTCCAAAAAGTTGCAAAACTATCCATGTGTTCTGGTTAGACATGGGGGTGAAGGAAGTGGGACAAGCCAGAGAACCCCCACAGCAGTCAAGAGCAGGGGTGGCAGGCCTCGTGCTGGGGGCCAAGGGCTGGACTATAGGTGCCCAGGACACAGAGGTGAGGGGTGGCCAGCATGCCTCACGTTCCCAAGTGAGTCAACCCACTCCCACGGCTTGCTTGAGTGGGAACGGAAGCTGACCTAAGCTCGAACTTCAAACTGCAGCAGGAGAGACCCTGAGCACAAGACAACCAGAAGGACTGACATCTAAGCTAAACTAAAATGTTCTCTTCATTTGATGAGCATCTTTAAAATATAATAATACTTAGGTGCTGGAGAGATGGCTCAGTGGTTAAGAGCACTGGCTGCTCTTGCAACAGGACCCAGGTTCTAGTCCCAGCACCTATGCGGCAGCTCAGAACCACTGGCAACTTTGGACCCAGGGTTTCTTCCTACCTTTCCTAACCTTGGAGGGCACTGGACCTGTGAATGGGGTATATGCGTACATGCTCTATATACATGAGATCAAAGACTCATACATATATAAATATAAGTATGTATATATGTGTATATATGTGTAGTATATATAGTATAGTATATATATGTATAGTATATATACATATATACACATAAAATGAACTATAATGCCTACATTCCACAAAGTTAAGAGCTCAAGACCATCACTGTGAAATAGATCCCTACAAAATAGATGCCCATGATCTTCAAGTTAGCAAATTCCATGAAGACAACCTACCTGAGAACCAGGGCCGAGGTCCAGCACGGGGCAGGGAGGGGAGCATGGGAAGTGATGGTGGTTGGTACGGTCTGCAATGCAGCTGTATTTAAATGAAATACCAAAGAAATAGCGTTTGGTAGCAAATTTTAGATTATAGAATGTTCGGTTCATGTATACTTGTTCAAAAGAGTTTTGTGTATCATCTGTTTCTGTCTGCGATTTAAACACCCCACCAGCTCATGCAGGCCGGCCAGTTTTGAACACTGTAACTGGCTGCGGTAACTAACCAAGTTATTTTCAGAGGGGCATCAACAAAGAATTATTTCAAGTAGCCAGGAGCCTCTTGCCAAGAAGAAAGGTTCAGCTGAGCATGCCACATAGCTTCTTTATCTTATCTGCAACCCCACAGTCCTTAAGAAGAAAGGGTGATGGTGCATTGGGGACTGGTTTATGAGCTGTGGCTGGCCTGATGCTCTCAGATCGCACTTAGTCCTAGATAAGTAACTGTCTTTGACCAAGTTACTTTGGCATTTCCTTTCTGCCTGTGTTCATCTGGACCTTCAGTTTCTTCAGCTCTGAGTTTGAGTTGAAAGTCTTGTAAAGTCCTGTTGCTTTTGTTTGATGATCTCTGGCCTGATTCATCAGATAAGCTGCTGGGCACACATTAGCTCCTGATGAGTAAGAATACCTTGCTTGCTCCCGTTTGATCCTCCACTGACTTGGGACCTTGCCCACTAAGTATTCATATATTCCTTAATAAATATGCTGTTCTTTATTTGGGCTTTTAAATAAAAGGGAGTATTGGGGTGTGGCTCACTGACAGAGATACTGCTTAATACGGGTGAGGCTCTGAGAACAATCCCAGCACAAAAAGAGGAGGAGGAAGAGGAGGGGGAAGATGAAGGAAAGAGGAAGAAGAGGGGAAGAGGAGGAGAAAGAGGAGGAAGAGGAAGAGAGGAAGAGGAGGAGGAAGAAGAGGCGGAGAAGGAAGAAGTGGGGAGACAAGGAGGAAGAGAGGAGAGGAGGAAGAAGAGGTGGAGGAGGAAGAGGAGAAAAAGGAGGAGGAAGAGGAAGAGGGAGAGGCTGAGCTGAGCCAATGAGAGGGCCCATTAGGGCTGCATCATCACTAGGTACAGGCTGCAACCTGAGCTCCACCCTTGGGCCCCGTATGGTACAGGAAAGATGGCACCCCAGCAAGAAGAGCTGTTCTTTGACCATCGCAGACGCCAAAAGTAAAGACATCAAAAAATAGTTTTATGTCAATTAATTTGAGGTTATTTTATATGTATGTGTGTTAAGGAGGGAGGGAGGGAAGGAGGGAGGGAGGGAGGGAAGGAGGGAGAGGGGGGGGGGAATTTGACAGGAAATGACGGCTATGACTTCCTCTCAATGCTCGGTGTGGAGACATTGTTTGTTGGGTGTACACGTGGAGTCGGGGGTGACCTGGAACTTCAGACATCACCCATACCCTTCAGAGAGAAAGTTTTTCACTGTGGCATCCCTCAAAGACCCAGCACAGTGCTTTCCTTCTGGGCAGCAGTTTGTGACTTAGAGGCAGGGGTAGAATCTGTGTAGAGTGAGGCATCACGCGTGGATTAGAACTGGAATAATTCTGGACATACCATGTGGTGTCGCTCTCTTGGTGATATACGAGGCAAGAGCCCAAGGGTGTCAAATGGACCCCTCATTACTGATACTGGGGCTTTGCCTCATGGAGAGGCTGTATCGCAGACACTCAGTCAGTTCTGTAGGTATACATAATGAATTCTGGGCCATCCCAGAGCTTTATGTATACCCCGAATTCATTATGTACACACACACACACACACACACACACACACACACACACACACACACATATACATTTTAAGATTTATTTATTATTATATGTAAGTACACTGTAGCTGTCTTCAGATGTACCAGAAGAGGGTGTCTAATCTCATTACAGATGGTTGTGAGCTACCATGTGGTTGCTGGGATTTGAACTCAGGACCTTTGGAAGAGCAGTCAGTGCTCTTAACCACTGAGCCATCTCTCCAGCTGAAGGTATACTTTTAAGTTCCTCTAACAATGTAAGCTGTTAGTTTGCAGAGAAGCCTGGATTCAAATCTGAGTCTCACATCATGGTGCATCCTTTTGAGACTCTGTATTATTTGTTTCTAAAGCAGAGTTGTTTTTTTTTTTTTTAAAGATTTATTTATTCATTATGTAGACCAGGCTGGACTCAAACGCCCAGAAATCTGCCTGCCCCTGCCTCTAGAATCCTGGGGAAAGCCATGTGCCACCATGCCCGACACAGCAGAGCTGATAAACAGCTAAATGAAACATTCTGCCTTCCCTGACTTTCTCCTTAGCAGCAGCACTTGAACACAGAAGGCTGTGCTGGAAATCTGAATTCCACGTTATTTCAGCCAATAATGAGGCATCGGCTGGCAGCCTCTTTGAGGGCAGCTCTCGGATAATATATCACTTTGCTGACCTGCAGAACCAAACATTTGTGGAGCTCAAAGGCAAACACGCTAGGAACGCCTCCCTGACTCTGCAGATTCCTTGAATTGCTGAAGCTGGCTGTGCCGTTCCAATCTCACAGACACACATCTGATTGTCCAAACACAACACAACTAGTTTACTGAGATCTTTGCGTGGCAGATGTTCCGTCGTCTGGTGGTCACAGCCACATTAGTGTGTCCTGCGCTCTTACTCCATTATCACTCTTGCATGTTGTCAGTGGCTCGCCCATCACCTCCTCAGCTCACAGACATTATGTGGAGCAAGGGACAGACCTCAAGATCTGCTCCACTGAGGCTCTCTGTAACCCATTCTGCTATCTCACATGACACTCCACCCCCCAAAGCCAAAGACACTGAAATAATGGAACCATTATAAACTTGTCAGATAAATTGATTACAGTTCAAGTCAAGGGACCATCAAGCTTTTAAAAAAAAAAATCAACTAACATTCTTCAGTTGGGACAATAAAGAATGAGAGGGAAGAAAGCAGCAATAGAATCCATAAGTGTCTGGCAGCGCCTGCAGGCGGTTCTGCTGACAAGCTGCCCAACAAAGATTTTCTGCAGAGGAGCTTAAATAACTGGGCCTGTGAGGACTGGGAACTAGGCTGGTGGAGGATCTACTTCCTTCCATATAAACTCCAGGAGCAGCTGGGGACTGACTCCCTACTTGCTGAAAGAACGGAGGAAGCCACATCTCTATGACCAATTGCTTCTGAGGCTTTTATTAGTCTTTCTACAGTACGATCTAACAGGGTCCCAGGATCCTTTAGTCTTTCTACAGTACAATCTAACAGGGTCCCAGGATCCTCTGGAACACTTCACTTTATGTGAGGGTACAGGCTGTTCTGTGGGGCTCAGACCTAGGCTCCATGTGGGCTAGGCAAGGGCTCTACCAGTGAACTACCTCACCAGCCTCCTACTTTTGAGGAGAGTGCATCTAAAGAGGGCGGAGCAATTGCCTGAAGAGTGACAGCAAGCAGCACATCAGAGGTTTTCATGTCACACGCCAGACTGCATTTGAGGATGTGAAGCAGTGATACATCCTTTTTTTTTTTTTTGGAAAGATCTGACAACATGTTAAAGAGCCTCTTCGGAGGGGGGCTGCCACTCAAGAGATTAAAAAGCCAGGACTGGAAAATAGCTCGACCAGTAAAGCGCTTGCCTCGCAAGCACGAGGACCTGAGTTAGGTCTCCGGAGCGCATGTTTGAAAAGCAAAACGAGGGCATCCCATTGTAGGATAAAGAAATAAAAGGCTTCCTGAGGCTCACTGGCCAGCCAGCCTAACAGTGACTTGGCCAGCCGCGAGAGCCCTGATTTTAACCCAGCAATGTGACCAGCAACTGAAGCATACTGTTTGACCTCTGACCTCTACACGTGTACACACATGTGCATATATACCCACCTCCATGTGTATCTGTATGCACATGAATATGCATATACATATATATCACACACAAGGTAAATAAATGTGGATATTATGTGTATGCGCACATACGTGTGTATATATATATATATATGTATTATGTACATATATATAATTTCTTTTTCTTTATAAGCGGCAAGCATCTTCATGCTGTCCCACGAGTCCCCTGAGCCCTGAGGATGCCTTTCAGGAAGTGCAGAATGGTTTTAATACAGTCAGGCAAATTAAAATCTACTACACGTCATTCCATTTCTGGTGCTTAATAAGAGTTCCCAGGGCCAGCCTGGTCTACAGAGTGAGTTCCAGGACAGCCAGGGCTACACAGGGAAACCCTGTCTCAAAAAAAAAAAAAAAAAAGAGTTCCCGGGGAAGGAAAGGAAACAATGGGTCAGACACACAAAGTACCCAGGATGCTGCTGTTAGGAATGATACCTTGATGATAGGATACTGACTGGAGGAGTTGTAAGAACCTGTGAGTGCATCACCTGGGCTGCGCGCTCTTCCTTCCACACTGCGAGGCAACATCCGTTCTCACCACTGGCACTGTGGGGACAATGAGGGGAAAGCAGGCTGTGCTGGGCTGGGCTGGGCTGTGCTGTGCTGGGCTGGGCT
>NW_022196893.1:24464493-24471785 GCF_008632895.1 Mastomys coucha
GCTGTGCTGGGCTGTGCTGTGCTGTGCTGTGCTGTGCTGCGCTGGGCTGTGCTGGGCTGTGCTGGGCTGTGCTGGGCTGGGCTGCCTTAGCAGCCTTCTGCAGGTAAGGCAGCTGTGGTCCTCACTGGAGGTTCTTGGTGGCAGGCTTTATTGTATTTAATTTTTGTTGTTGCTGTTGTTATTATTACTTTGTACATATGTGCATTTTGCCTGCATGTATGTCTATGTACCACATTGGGTGCCTAAAGTGTCTACTGAGGTCAAAGAAGATGCAGGATCCTTGGTACTGGAATTAAATAGCCAATCGTGAACCGCTATGTGGATGCTGAGAATCGAACCTTGGTCCTCTAGAAGAGAAGCCAGTGCTCTAACACTGAGCAACCTCACTAGGCCCTTCCTCTCTCCTTCCCCCCCTCTCTTTTCTTCTTTCTTTCTTTCTTTCTTTCTCTCTTTCTTTCTTTCTTTCTTTCTTCTTCTTTCTTTTTCTTCCTTCCTTCCTTCTTTCCTTCCTTTCTTTCTCTCTTCCTTTTGAGTAGCTAAGGAACGAGCAGTTAATGTAGAGTATGGCCTGGGTATGATGGATATTCAGGGTTTGTTTTGTTTTTCTTTTAAGATTTTTTTTGGGGGGGATGGTTCTCAAAGGGAAATATGGGAACCACTTAACTGGGGTCCTCCTTAGGTATGATTCTTAAAAGCCATTTTTGTTGTTGTTGTTGTTCTCTACTCTCAACTACCACGGAGCCACACTTTTCCCTGGAATGTGCTTTTGTTGGGGGAAGGGGGAAAGTGTGTGTTCAGACATCTCTCCTCTGTCCTTCTTTGCTGAGGGGCTTTCTTTAGAAGAGCTTGCTGATTTAGCTTCCACAGCTTCCTAACGCAAACCAGGCGAAGAAGAGCAACAGACACACAAGCCACATGTTGCTTCGCTTTGCTCTGCTGAGGCAAAATTCAGTTTCTAACAGGACTACGCAGGCTTCGCAGTCACACTGAAATTAAAGATGGTTTAAAAGGGTCTTATCCCAGTATTGGCCATCTTGTAATGTTTTAAAGCATAAGTTGAAACATATGATCACGATGAGCTCTGATTCTACTTAAGAGCCAGCAAAAGATGTTAAACCCATGGAGAACGGTAAACTAAATTAATTTTGACTTATGGGGCAATCTGAACATTTTCACCTAGGCCAAAGATAAGGGTCACAGGAAAATTCATTTTAAGCATCCCTGTGTGAAATAGGCACATTTTTAAGTCTAGGATTAACAATCTATGCCTGGACTCCCGGAGACCTGCATAAATTATTCAGAACTTTTATGGCTCAATTCAGCTGTCAAAGACAAGACCTCATGACAACACCTCACACCTGTTACTTCTCTCAAGAACCTGAGGCTCAGCTTCCACCACCTGGGATGAGCATGTCCAGACCTCCCTCACACTGGTTTACACAAGAGAACAGGTTCTTTGGAGTTTTGAGTAGTAACAGCATTAGGACACACTAAAAAAATCTCTGGAATGTCCCACAAAACAGACTGTCACAATGCAGCTCTAGTACAGGTCACTACGCAGAAGACCCGTCAGGAGAAAGAAGGTCTATCTAGACACGTCCATAAGTAAGGGCCACTGAACTGGAGTAATCTCAGGAGGTTGAGGCAGGAGGATTATTATGAGTTCCAGCCCAATCTTGGCTACATTGCGAGTCCCAGACTGGCCTGGGCTACAGAGTGAGATTCTGTCTCAAAAAAAAGAAAGGAAAAATTAAATTAAAAAAACCCAAAACAACCCAAAACATTTCTTCACCCACAAAAAATTCAGGTGTGGATTTTAGATGTTCTAAATGTTAGATGACAGTGGAGTATCAGTTTTCTTAAACAGAGGAAACAAGGTACAAGGAAATGCAGGGGTTGAGGGAAAAGTCATAAAACTAGGAGGACACTTAGAGAGCGAGGACACTGGGAGCTCAGTGCACAGTCCTTAGAGAAAGGCAAGCTCCTAGACTTGTCCCCTTGGGCCACAGAGGAAATGGACGGGCTGAGAACAGGGAGACTTCTTAGCTATCACTGAAGTGACTTTAAGGGGACTGACTGTCCCAGCTGGGATCAAGTAGTCCCTGCCTCTAACAACCATAGCTAGCTAGCAGAGGATCTGAGCTAAGCAGGCCACAGGGGCTGCCCCCCAGTTAGGGAAGAGGGGGTCAGAGCCGATGGAGATCTTCACAGTACGTGTTAGTTGTAAGAAAGAGGAGGGAGATTTGCATGCAGGGTACAGGCCTCTCCCATGTAGCCAGCATGTAACGGAACGGCAGGAGTGACAGCCACTCAGGGAAGGAAATCCCTCCGCAATCTAGGCAGTGCTCGTCTTCAAACGCTCTCTGCTTTCTTCTCTGGTTAACGCTACATCTTTCTGTTTGTGCAAGCAGGACTCCATGATGGCGGCTCAGCTGTGGTCCCTTCATAGCTCCTTGGTCATGATCCACAGGGCTAACGACCTCCATTCCTCCATGTTTCCTGCTAGATTTGGAGATGTGTTTTGTGTATGTGTGTGAACGTGTGTGTGTGTGTGTGTGTATAAATGTATGTATGTGTTAGCATCCAGAACCTGTGGCAGATATATGGGCGGGTCCACAGACCTGTTGCCAGAGCAACGGCCACCATATTCCCAGAATCCATTGGGTTCAGCTCCCACCTTTACCTGGACTGCCACGTCACGACATATATATATATATATATATATATATATATATATATATATATATATGGGTACTTTCCTCCATCTTGCTCTCTTTCTTCTCTCTCTCCTCTCTCTTTCTGCGCTGCTATCCCCCTACTCCCTCTCAATTAAACCTCTTGCACGTGGAACTGTCCGGGCCTGGTGATACCTGCAGACGCATCCTGCCGAGACCCAAACACATCAGTATGTGCACGTGCATGCATGCACACACATGTATTGTGGGCTGGAGGCCAGTGATTGGAAAGGTGGGATTATTTCGGCATGGCAACTATTCCAAAACTGTCTCTAAAATGGATTACATGTTTTTATTTGTGCCTTCCTAATACTTCCAGTCCCAGCTACTCAGGAAGCAGACGCGGGCCGACTGCTTGATCCTAAGGAGTTCAGAGCCAACGTGGGCAAATGTAAGACAACCATCTCTATGGGAAATTTTCTGCTTATGGTATGGACAAGAAAGCCAGATAGCAGAAACTGCAGCTGGGAAGTAAGTGGTCTTTCTTACCCAGGATCAAACAGCGGTGCAGGCTCCTGGGCTAGCTGTGGAAATATCAGGTGGGAAGCCTCTCGTACAACAGAGGAGTCTCCAGCATACCCCATGTGCTCAGTGAACCCGAGCTGTGATGCAGGTGATTGGACTGTAGAGACTCTGCACAGGCAACAACAGTTTGCGACTGGTTTAGGAACCAATAATCTATAGACAGCATCAACCTTAAGTTACCAGCTCTAAGAAAGTGGCACATTTGTGCCACAAAAGCCAAGAGCCTCTTCAAAATTACAATTACTAGCTGGTTACTGCAAAATTCTTCCAGGACCCCAACATGTCTTCCTGTTTCCCCACAGAGCCTGGACACTGATGAGTGAATCTCATCCCTTCCCTGAAACATTCTGCAAGTAAAACTGACTTGAGGAATCTCGCTCATCTTTGTTGAAATGTCTTTCTCCAGTGAAAGTCAGTCTGGCCTTAAGTGGGTTAGGAGGACTGCTATTTTGAAGTGGCTTGTGGTACTGGTTTTAACGCTTAAAACTTTTAAAAACACATACATAGCTTTCCCAAAATGTTTGCAAAAAGGGGTTTAAAAAACCCCGTGAACTAAGAAATTTAGAAATCAGAGCCATTTCACCATCTAATATCCAAGTCTACCATTTTGGACACAGGCAAGGCTTAATTTTAGTTATGCAGTTTCTGCATTTTCAACACATTTCTTATGCATAAAGCTCCATTTTTGACAGCACTTTCAATTTTATTTTTACTCCTTTTTTTTCTAGAAACATAGCCATCATATAAAGCTTAACTTTTATAAGATTAACTTTGAAGTTTCCACTTAGCGCCACTTCCTTCTATATCAAAACTTTTTTTTTTTGATTGCTATAAAACCTTTGGGCTAGGCAGTAGTGGTACACACCGTTAATCCCAGCACTTGGAAGGCAGAGGCAGGTGGATTTCTGAGTTCAAGGTCACCCTGGTCTACAGAGTGAGTTCCAGGATAGCCAGGTCTATACAAAGAAACCCTGTCTCAAAAAACCAAAAAAACAAAAAAACAAAAAAACAAAACAAAACAACAACAACAACAACAAAAACAAACCAAAAAACCAACAACAAAACAAAACAAAAACCCAAACAAACAAAAAACAAAACAAAACAGAAACCTTTGGTTTTAGTTCAGTTGGATAAAAAAATATTTAAAGTATTTTTGGTAAATGTTTCCACAGGCAAAATAAAGAGTTAGCTCCTTCCTTCTCCCCTCACTTCCTTCCTTCTACACAGCCTGGACTCCAGCCCCTGAGTGGATGCAATCTTGCCACTTTAACCTCCCAAGTAGCTGCGACTACAGGCAGATCCCATAACTCTGCATAAACTCCATTTTGAGGCTAGTGCCACCTCTGTGGGTATAAATGAGAAGGGCTGATGACCGTGAAGGCTGCAGAGCAGCTGATGTCTCTAACTTCAGAGTCTTCATCAATGTCTTAGCATATGACACATAACAGGCAGGTCACCTGTCGTTTGGGGGGCAGGGAATATTTGGTGAAAATACTAAGCAGATCAGGTTATATACACAAAGCAAAAAAAAAAAAAAAAAAAAAAAAAAAAAACAAAGAAAACATGTGACCCTTATAGACAAAATTCTGAAGGAGATTTGGAACCTTCTGGACGTGAGGGTATGCTCGTTCACTGGACGCAGGGGTGGGTACACCCACTCGCAGGGAGTGGGGCGCAGTCTCCCATCTTCTGCTCCCATAAGCTGCTATTCCTTTCAATCTGACCACTGACAAATGGGTCCATCTGGTTATAATTCTACTTCTTCCCCTAACTGTTATAATCTCCTTTGCTTTTCTTCTGATACTAGTCAGCGGCTCTTCTCTTGCTCAGCCTTCTGTTTTGTTTTATTGCATGTAATAATTTTTTGAGGTATTATTATCCTATTACTGTAAGGAAGAATCTTCTAGAAGAACTAACCTCAAATCCTCATCACACCATCTTTGAAGACAGCCCCGCACGGAGCCAACGACATGGCCTAAATGATGTTGACTGACATTCTCAAAGCCACAGCATCTGCGTTGGTTTAATGCACAGAAACACAAGATGGCTACAGTCAGTCATGTGCCAGACTACACATAAGCTTATAGCTGGCTTCAATCACTAGACTGACAGTATTAATGTTTGCTCGTTAGCCAGAGAACAAGATAAATACCTATCTGAGGATACATTGCAGGCTAAGAGTACCTGTTCCTATGGTTTCTAATCAAGATAGAAACTATGACGAAGTCAGCCTCATTTGAGTCAGTCCATCAGTTTGACACATAGAAATCTTTACAAGTTAGCTCTGGATAGTCAGATGATAGTGAAAAGTCATTTTAATCATGACTGAGAAAATTATTATATTTAATCCTTTTCTCCTTTTATATTCATGTATTTTATGTTTACAGGTGCTCTATATACACATACACACAACCAGAATAGGGAATGAGATCCCATGGCAGATGGTTGTGAGCCAGCATGTGGTTGCTGGGAATTGAACTCAGGACCTCTACAAGAACAGTTAAGGGCTTTTAACGGCTGAGCTATCTCTCCAATCCCCAGTTATTACATTTCTTCTTTCCCATTTTGGCTGTCCTGGAACTCACTATATAAACCAGGCTCAAATTCTCAGAGATCTGCCTGCCTCTGCCTCCAAGTGCTGGGATTGCTAAAAGGTGTGAGCCATCACGCCTGGCTCAGTATTACAATTCTAAGAATTCATGAAAATAATCTTTTATAATGGTTACAGTGGAAAATGAAAAGTACAGAGAATCTGGCTCCGAGGAGGAAGGAGGGAACAGGAAGGGGAGAGGGGTAGAGTGTTGACCCAACACTATGGATCTTTGTAAAGAATCCTCCAGCCAGGCGGTGGTGGAGCACACCTTTAATCCCAGCATTTGGGAGGCAGAGGCAGGCTGATTTCTGAGTTTGAGGCCAGCCTGGTCTACAGAGTGAGTTCCAGGACAGCCAGGGCTACGCAGAGAAACCCTGTCTTGAAAACAAAACAAAATAATAATGGTAATGATGATGATGATAAAAATTAATAATAATAATAAAGAATCTCTGATACTATGTATCTTTGTAAAGGATCCCCAATACTATGTATTTCATTATACAGTAACAACTTTGTGCTACATGCTTCCCTATTACAGTATCTTGGACATTTTGGCCTAAAATTCAAGTGAGCCTGAACATCATGTATATGATTCACACAAATGAACTATTGCTTGGGGAAAAAGAAAAGGCAAGAACCAGCTGGAAAGCTGGCAATCTCTCCTGCAGTGCTAAGCTTCACTGATCTGGGCCCCAGTTTTATACATTGGGATACAGCATGCGCTGATCCACGGACTAGGGATAAAGGATGGCTCCCTACACAGCTTTCCTTTGGAGCAGCCGTTCTCAACCTGTGGGTTGTGACCCCTCTGGAGGGCATCTGTTAGATACCCTGAGTATCAGATACTTACATTGTGATTCGTAACAGTAGCAAATTTACAATTATGAAATAGTAACAAAATGATTTTATGGTTGGGGGTCACCACAACATGAGGAAGTGTATTAAGGGGTCGCAGCATCAGCAAGGTTGAGAACCGCTGATTTAGAGCTTCAACAATCTGGAGAGAAACCTGCTTAGGTGAAGCATTATTCAGGAAACATCTCGGAATTGCCTGGTTTCAAACACAGATGGGAAGAGAGGTATGGGAGCGATGAAAGGGAAGAGGCAGCGTGGGGGTGGCAGCTTCCGGTTCCTGGGAAGCTGTTGTCCACTTGTCCCATTTCTCAGGTAGCGGGGAAGGTCTGGCCTTGGCTTGTGGTTCTGTCTTTGGCACTAGCTGATTTAGAAGATCTCTGTCCTTTGGACTTGTGTTGCTAATCCACAAAATGGTAAGTGTTTGCTTAGGTCTCCAGGCTGAGGAGTCCTGGGATTTTCTGAATTCTTTACTGCAGGACAGTGGATACCAGGAGGATGCAGGAGATGGCTTCAGCCAATGCACTGTCGCGAGGATCAGAGGACAGGTGTGTGTGTGTGTGTGTGTGTGTGTATGTGTGTGTGTG
>NW_022196893.1:24471800-24480235 GCF_008632895.1 Mastomys coucha
GTGGTGGTGGTGGAGCAACAGAGGGCAGGTGTACATGCAGGAGGTGGAGGGATAAAGAGCGGATGCACCAGAGTGGTGGGATAGAAAGACAGGGTATACATTCAGGAGCTGGCTGAAGCCAACTGCCACACAGAGGCAACTCCATTCACTCCCTTGGAGCACAGACACCTGGAGGTGGCTGGCCCTGGTTCCAGTGTAGCCAGGGAAGGACCTGCAGGCCCAAGCAGTGAGAGTTTCCGACCTTCCAAAGAAGGTTCCATGGCATTTACCCTAAATTCTCCATCTCAGCTATAGCCTTCTCATTCTGGAATGGAAAGTTCTATTTTGGGAGACTGTCTAGAGATGCATTTAGGCTTACACGAGGGAAAGCTGGAAAGCACCCTTGGACACAAATACCCAAAGAGCTGCTGGAAAGGGAAAATGAAACCCTTAATTTAAAGCATACTTCAGAATGAAGTTCCAGAAAACTCCAGCATCAAGCAGGAGGGTTCAGCAGCCAGCTGTGACCCCTCTGCATCCTGTTCACCTTTCACGTTAAAGTGTTTGCTGTCTGTGACTGTGCTGGGTAGGAGACTAACTCCAAGGGCACGATACCAAAGAGCTGTGCTTGGTGCCTGACATCAACACTCGCGCAGCAGCTTGAGCACAACAGGCATCAGACAAAGGTTTGTTGAGTAATGAATGAAGCATCCGAGACTCTCTAAGACACAGGACACTTCCAACTGAAACACAACCTTGAAAAAGATTGTTTCGCCTCTTCCCTTTCTCCCAATGGCTTTTACTAACAAGTCATCCACTCCATTTGCTGTGAAAGGTGAGATAATTTTAAAGCCGAAATCTTAACTCTTTCTGGGCTAAAAGAGCTATAATTGGGTTTCATTTATATTTTCTTCCTGGTATATTTTTTTCTTTTAAAGAACTATAGATTGGTTCCTCTAATGTGGGACTATTTTCCCAAAGACCTTCTTTGGAGTTGGGCATTCTTAAAATAAGTCTCCAAGTCTGTGCAGAAGGGCCTGGAATGCCATTATTTGCATGCCTTGGTCTGTAAAGAGCCCAATAAAATGTGGCTGGATACAATGCTGGGGCTGGCTTATCTAGGGGCACTTCCCCAGTTCAAAGGGTCATTTTCACACCAGGGTCCCAGGCCTTATCAGCTGCCTCCTCAGGTCTCACTATTGTAAAACAAAGGAGTCCTCTACTTGGCACCAAGGCTAGATCACCACACTTCAAAAGCAGCAGCCCCGCCTGGAGGACATGGCTGTTCACTGCTCTGATGGACGCTAGCTTCTAAGAGCTCATCCTGCCTGGCACAAAGACCAGTCAAGGGCACTGGATTCTGTTCTCGGAATATCTGTCTAACCACCACTGACTCCCAGGACTGTACTCTCCAAATGTAGGTTCTTGGTCCTCGCTCTTCTACCAGAGCCAGAGGCCATGGAGGAATGCAAGCTGAGCGCACAGTAGGGCTGGTTGGGCAGCAAGTTACATCTATAACAATCTAATCTTTAGGTATCCAGGTGACTTTTGCAGAAGTGGATGAAAATAAGGTCCTGGACTGCAAGCAAGATGCAACAGGAGAGTCTAGAGGATGAGACTTGGAGACAGCAGCATCGACTGAATGCCCTGGGAAGTTCTGGCCTTCATTAGTGCTGCGCTCGGTGGGCCTTATTTAAATTCCTTGGAAATCAAAATCCAGCTAGGGAGGGTGGTGGTGGTGAACACCTTTAATCCCAACACTCAGGAGGCAGAGGCAGATGCAGAGTTTCTGTGAATTTAAGGCCAGCCTAGTTTACACAGTGAGTTCCAGGACAGTCAGGACTACACACAGCAAAACCCTGTTTCAAAAAAGCAAGATCAACAGAGGCAAGCGGATTTCTGAGTTTGAGGCCAGCCTGGTCTACAGAGTGAGTTCCAGGACAGCCAGGGCTATACAGAGAAACTCTGTCTCAAAAAACAAAACAAAACAAAACAAAAAAAAAACAAAAAAGCAAGACCAAAAACCAACCAAATAAATAAATATGCAAACCTAATTTTGTCTAATCATAGTCCACAAGAGACGAGAGGTGGAGGTTCAATACCTACTGACAGGTTTACCCTCGGGGTCCCCGGCGCTTGGAAAGCTCTAGTATTTGCTGCACACACAGGGCACCCACACAATGGTTCTGCAAGGGGGGCGGTGAGAGCTCCATTTGTTTAGGATTAAAGTTTACTTATAAGGTGTTTGTTTTTCCGAACCTGTACATTCTTGGACGCCAAGGATTTCTAAAAGCAAGCAAACACCTCCTTTGTTAAGGCCAGGATGAGGTGCAAGGCTCTGACCTGTGGTGCTGGCTAACTACTCATGCCCCATTCCTTCCTTCATTCCTAAGTGCTCAAAGGCCTGATGGGATGGCCCTATTGCTAAACCAAATAAAAGATTCAGAAAACAAAACAAACAAAACAAAACAAAACAACAAAATCAAAACCACAAACAAACAAACAAAAACCTTCCAGAGAGACTGACAGATTTATTTTTGTCAAGAAATAATTTTAGGCGATTAGGGTGTATTTGAGTATAGCACACATGGCGAACGTAAGCAAAGTCTGTTTTTGATGACAAGGTTGTCATATGTGTATGCTGCCCTCCTCCCATTGAGAATGGCGTCATCTACTTTCTGGGAACTCTGTTCTGTATCTTTTTGGGGTTACTGGCTACACAGACCCTAACTATATATGTCACAGGAGGCATATTGAGTAGCCTGCCTTTCTGTTTAGCGTCTGCTCCTTCGCTGGATGGTAAGCTCATAAGGCAAGACTTTTCACCTGACGTGCTCACTGATATGATGAAGAACGCCAACGCACAGTGGTCACTCAGCATCCGTTAGCTGAAAGGCTACACAGGGCTGTTGGGCTGGTGAGTGTGAGGGCACATTAGAACTGCTCTTTGTAGGTAATTTATTCTCTGCTTTTATTTACCTTCAATGCTTTCTTCATTTCTATGTAGTTCTCTCTCTTCAAAGCTTCAGTATGTCTCCCTCAAAAATTATTATAAAATAAGACATGGGTACAATCTCATTGTGTACTGGAAGCTACTCACTGAAGCGTGCACAGCAGCCCCAAGGCTGTAACACGGAAGATTCATCTGGTGTTCTCGAAATCCTCCGAGGCACCCTCACCACAATAGAGTGGCTCAGCATGGCGTTCTCCCAAATCAGGACACATTTATGATCTCATAAAAACAATTAGTTCAGGTTCTTGCAACTGAAACTGCATTTTCTATTCTGGGGCTTAAAAAACATCTTTTATTTTCTTTATATTTTCCTGTGTGTACGCCTGTATGCCCAGAAACAATTCAATTCCCCACTGGTTAGTGTTCCCATTCCTGTTCATTGTTTCTCCCAGCCTCCTCTCCTTGATGTGTATGTGTGCAAGTGTGTGGTATATACGTATGCCAGGTAGCTGTGTGTGTATGAAGGGCAGGGATGGCCAGTCTTCCTGGGTTACCACTCCCCACCCTAGTTTTGAGACAAGGTCTGTAAGTGAATGTGGAGCTCCCTGGCTTACAGAGGCTGACCGGACAGTGACTCCAGGTGTCCACTTGTGTCCCAACCCCCTCCGCCCCCCTGAATTCAGTGCTGGAGTTCCAGGTGCACAGCACTGTGCCCACCTTTTACGTGGGTCCTCTTGCTTGTGTGCCTGGTACTTTATGTACTGAGCACTCGCTCCAGCCCTCGCTGTCACCTTTATTACAGTTCTTTGGTGAAAGGAGAAACATGACCATTTTTGTAAATGTGTGACACCCTTGTCAAAAAGTAAGCAGTTGTCCAAATATAGCTAATTACTGTTACAAAAAAAAAAAAAAAAAGATTCCACCATGGCATGTGAATCAATACAAACACCCAGGGAAGCTCTGACACTGACGTGCTAAGACCAAATGTGGACCATGGATGGGTTATGCGCCGCTGTCAGCAGACTCATCATGAAGACAGCCTCAGTTCACCCAGTGAAGCAGTAGTAAGGGTCAGGCCTCCTCAGTCTGGACGGTACCATTGCCTCTCCTTTCCAAACACAACTTTTCAAAATTCAAAAGCATATGTTTTTTAAAAAGCAAACTATTATAAAAGTCTTCTTTTGAAAAATAGTGGTTCCCGACTTCCATCTTTTTTTCCAAATGAAGGCCTGAAAGCCCGTTTGCCTTTTCGCTAACTCCTTCCCGTTGACCTCCAGTTCTCTAGAGGTGCTGACATCCCAGCCTCCTCATCCTCTGTCACATGCCCCCTGCCACAGAAGGAAGGAAAGCCTTGGGAAACTGTACATGTTTATCTTGTCAAAATTATATTTATTGTTGGGCGGTGGTGGCGCACGCCTTTAGTCCCAGCACTCAGGAGGCAGAGGCAGGCAGATTTCTGAGTTCGAGGCTAGCCTGGACTACAGAGTGAGTTCCAGGACAGCCAGGGCTACACAGAGAAACCCTGTCTCAAAAAAACAAAAACAAAACCAAAAAACAAAAAACATAACAAAAACAAAAAACCCAATAAATAAATAAATAAATAAATAAATAAATAAATAAATAAATAGTTAAATTTATTTGTTATTTGTCCAGGGGTATACGAATGTCTCTCTCTTTCTGTGTGTGTGTCTGTCTGTCTGTCTCTGTGTCTGTGTGTCTGTCATGGCACACATGTAGGGGTCAGAGGACGGTCTGAAGGCCCTTTCCTCCCAGGTGAGGACTGAACTCAGGTCTTTAGATTTGGCAGCAAGCACCTTCCATTATCATGCTGATCGCCTGTGTCTTGAATTATACACTGGTGAGATAGTCGCTGCTAAGCCCAAACTGATTTCTCCTTAGCATTCTGAAGGTGTGCCACTGTCTCCTGGAGTCCTATGGTGTTATTCTGATCTTTAGTTCTCCACAGGAAACCTCTTCCTCCAATCTTTGGAAGTCTGTAGGATACTCCATATCCCTGGTATTTTAGTCCTTTTCTGATGATACATGCTGGGTTGCGACTATTTTCATGCCATGTATATAACAGTTTGTGGGCTTTTTAATCTGTGAGTTCATATCCTCCCATTCACATGTTTCTGGAATTATTTCATTGATAATATTCATTCCTCCTCTTTCTTTTACTTAGACACTGGATCTGGGGACCAGACTTCAGTTTTCTCGTTAACCTCTAAGTCTGCACCTTTGCAATTTAATTTTACTGAGAGATTTGCTGTGTATGCTGCAGTTCTGTGAGCGCTAGTGGGGCTTTCCACTTCTTCTCTATTTGAAAATGCAATTTATTAAAGGAAATACAAAATTCCTAAATTAAACCCTTGCACCCCCCCCCAAGATTTATTTATTTATTTTACGTATGTGAGTACACTGTTGTTGTCTTCAGATATATCAGAAGAGAGCATCGGATCCCATTACAGATGGTTGTGAGCCACCGTGTGGTTGCTGGGAATTGAACTCAGAATCTCTGGAAGAGCAGTCAGTTCTCTTAACCGCTGAGCCCCCAATCTTTGGAGTTTTAATGGCAGAATAATTCATACTTTTATCTCTGTGAGTCTTTCTGCTTTTACGATGGCTCTTCTTTTGTAGCACCCTGTTCTTGTTTGTAGTTATTCTCTTTTCATATACATTATAGTAGATGTTATAAATTTTAATTCCCTCAGCCTTTTTTCTGGTGCTCCTTGGCTATATCCTCAGAAGCTGGTTATAAGCTGTCTGCTTAGAAGGATGGGACAGGGAAAAAGCCTTTCTACTGGGTGGTTCCTCTGGACCAAAAGGACTGAGGTTGGATTTGATCCTAACCCAGAGAGCCTTTGTTCTAGGCTTGCAGTAAGGATAATGCTCCTGTGTTAGAGAATCCTGCAGAGAAACTTAGCTGTGTCTCATTCAACCATCCAAATAAGGATCTGCCTCCTATGGTCTTCTAAGTCAATTGCCAACTTTCCAAATTCCAAAACTCATTTTTATTTTCTTTTATCCCATTCTAGGCGGGTTATTTCTTTTTAATTGTTTATTTAGCGAATATATGAAAAGGAACAAGAGTTAAATGTATAAATTTTCCATTGGCCTTATCTAAGAAAAGGCCTAAGCTTTTTAAGATTTATTTTATTTTATGCATGTGGGTATACTGCCTGCATGTAGACCTGTACACCAAGTGTATTTCTGGTGACCTTGGAGGTCAGAAGAGGGTGTCATATCTCTGGGAATTAGTTGCAGATGGTTGTGAGGTGCTGGGAACCAAACCTGGGCCCCTGCAAGAGCAACAAGCGCTGTTAAGCACTGAGCCTTCTCTCCGGCCTCTGGGTGTCACGATTATTCACACGAGGGTTTTTAAGGCCACCCCAGCTCCAGCCCACTGCCTTCTCCTGGTTCAAGGACACTGCTGCTCTTTAGATTATGGCTGCAAGGCAGAGGAAGGAGCCTCGGCTGGTGGAAGGCAGACTCTGGGAGTCTGAAAGGTGATTTGCTCATGAGAGATGAACTTCCTCCTGGGCATCAGACAGGTATACAAATCAAAAGCCTGAAAGAGGAACTAGCTTCAGAATGTCTTTGTAGACTTGAGTTTCTGTCTCTGAAAGTAACATAATTTACTGGCACGGTGGATGAACATAATTTACTTGGCACATGTGCTACCAAGCCTGATGACTTGAGTTGGACTCTTGAGTTGAAACCTACTTGGTAGAGAGAGAAAACTACAGCCTATAGTTGTCCCCTGACCTCCACATCCATGCAAGGGCACATGAGGACACACATACAATAATAAGATCAAATAGATGAATGTAATTAAAACCTGGTCTCAAATCTGCTCTGCTCCATTAGCAAGGAAGCTAGTCATGAAATGAAAAGCCTCAGACACCTTGACGATACTGTCAGTGTTGCCTGCCCACAGGGGAAACTATTTTCACAGCCTAGAGAATGTCTTCAGTTTTTGACCAAAGTGCCTTTCCTTAATAAGCACCAACAACAAACATAGAATTTGCTGAAATCCATATGTTTTGGATTTATTTTTTAACACAGCAAAGCTATTTAAGTCCTGACAGTAACAACAGCTGCAAACTTACTTTGAGACTGTCAAGAATAGCTCAGAGGTCCTTAATTTCCTATATTTGTCCCCTGCATCTGTTGGCCAATTTTACAACTCAAAAAAAAAAAAACCCCTCTCTCTCTCTCTCTCTCTCTCTCACACACACACACACACACACACATACTCTCTCATACACACACACATACACACACAACAACACACACATACATACACACAAACTCACACTCTCTCACACACATACACACACACAACTCACATAACTCTTGCACATACAGCCCTCACATACTCTCTCTCTCACATACACATATACACACTCTAACACACACAACTCATGCACAATCTCTCATACACACATATACACACACATGTACACACGCACACACATCACACACTCTCACACACACATACATGAATGTACACACACATATACACACTCTCTCACACACTCACACATACACATTCATACACATTAACATCACCTAACTAGAAACTACAAGATGAAATTCAGCATCGATTTATTTAAAACAATACTTGTTCAATTTGCGCCATGACCTTGAGATGCTTACGGGAGCTGGTCTTGAAGTCCTCTTCCTCCATCTTCCACCCCTCCCCCCAAGTGCTAGGATTATACTATTGAGCTATACTACTCCTGGCAACCCAAAGGGTTTTTAGCTTTTAAAAAGTTCAATTTATGTGGAAAGTTGAATAACTGAACTTGGTAGACAATAGTGATATACCAAGATGCTATAGTACATATAAGATAGCGATGTGGTAAAGTATCCTTCTTTATGAGGGACAAAGGAGTTAGATATAATTGTAGTTTATCTAGATTAATTATGTTGCATTAATATAATTTTGGTATCTATTTGAAAATCCAAAGAATGAAGGAAAAAAACTTTATAGTATTGTTTGGCTGAATGATCCAAACAATTATATATTTAATAAAAGAAAATAACTTTGAAATAAAAAATTAATTCATATTTGTAGTTTTTTTATTATTTATGTGTATGGGTGTTTGTTTGCATGCATGTCTGTGTACCTCTTGTGTGTCTGAAGAGGCCAGAAAAGGGTATCAGATCCGGAAACCAGGGTTACAGACAGCTGTGAACTGCTGCTGTTGGTGCTGGCAATGGAACTAGGGTCTTCTACAAGAGCAGCCAGTGCCCTTAACTAACGGGCTGCTTCTCCAGTCTCCTGTGGCTCAGTTTTAAAGTCGTGTTTATGAACAAAATGCCTTTTAGAAGCCGTAACAGCAGAACTCAACCAAGTGGTTAGGTGCCGCGGACTGGGGTTTCTCGTGGGGTCCCTGTTCCGCGGGACAAGGGATTCTGGCCAGGTGGGTACGGGATTCAGCTTTGACAAACAGACTACACACGGGTGGTGTAAAATCTGAGTGTATTTCTTTTAAAA